>NC_143044.1:8362500-8645000 GCF_057628025.1 Oncorhynchus mykiss | reverse complement strand
TGACACAACTGCACATTTTTGTCCCCAGCACAAGGTGCACATGTGTAATAATAATTATCAGCTTCTTGATATGCCACACCGGTCAAGTAGATGGATTATCTTGGCAAAAGAGAAACGCTCACTATCTGGGATGTAAACACATTTGTGCACAAAATTTGAGAGAAATACGCTTTGTGCGTATGGAAAATGTCTGGATTTGTTTCTTTCAGCTCATGAAACATGGGACCAATACTTTACATGTTGCGTCATATATTTTTGTTCAGTGTATTTATTTAGACCTACTGTATACTAAAGTGTTAACTGAACATTTTATAAAATGTGGTTCTCTAATGCACATACACACACCTTCTCATTCCGCCACTGCGTAGCTCTCCAGTTACACAGTTTAGCTTAAGTCACTTAACTACTCTTTACTGTAATCCTGTCCATTGTGCTTCAGATGACCCGGAGATGAAGAGAGGCATATCTCCCATGGCGAGGAAAAAGCTTCAAGTGGCCAATAAGAATGGTAAGAATTGGAAATGTCAATCTTTTTTTTTTTTCTCTCTCTCTCCGTAAAAGCCCGTTGGGTGTGACTCGCACAACCTTGGTTATTTTGTTTCTGTTCCCTCAGGCCTGGGTTCTCTGGAGAGTCTGCCAGGTCTTGTTGTGAGCATTGAGACTGAGATGGCCATGGGACAGCTTAAGGAGAGGCACAGCCAAGAGGTGCAGGACCTGAAGATTGAGTTAGAGACCAAGGTAGAGAGGAGGCGTTGTGACACAGGCTCACGCATTTTTGTATTGTTTTGATTATCGTCTCCTATTTTTTTGTTGTGAAATTAAGAGGTCCAAAATTGTAGGTAATTTGAGTGAAACTAGATGTAAAAAAAAAAAAAAAAAGTCAGTACATGGGAGGTGCATTTTTCAAATTCTGGGATATCCCTGACCCCTCATCATTCTTGCCTCAAAGGTGAACTTCTACGAGCGCAGCCTGGAGCTGATGCGGCAGAACATGGAGGTGGAGAGGAAGGACATCTCTCAGGGCTTCAAGGTGGAGATCAGTGATCTGGAGGAGCAGAAGGCCCAGGTGGAAGAGCAGGTTAAGAGGCTCAGGGAGGAAGTGGAGAAGCTGCAGGCCCAGCTACAGCGCAGCTCCGGGGGCCTGGGAGGGCCAGGCTGGGGCACTGACCAGGAGAGAAGGGCCCAGCGCGAACAGGCAGAGCTGGAGCAGAACTATGCCCGGGAGATCAGTAACCTGGTCCAGAGGCTGACCTCGGAGAAGGACCAGCTGGAGGCTGAGCTGAAACTCAGAATGGACCAGGAAGTGCTGCTCGTAAGGTGGGTGTAGCCAACTTATCTTACTTCCTTGGCCTGTATTTTGTCATTCAACTCAATTAATTTCAAGTTCACATTGTTTTATAGGTTGGCTACCTGTTTCTCATTCAAAATTGTTTAATTTTTTGTGCCAACCGTAGTCCCTACAACTTCATCCCTTTAAGTCATAACACATACACTGGTGTGCAGTTTGTGTGTGTGTGCCTAAGTGAACAGTCTGTGCTATGTAATCAGGAAAGAGGCAGAGCAGCAGGTGTCTCAGATGAAGACACAGCAGGCCCAGCACAGCCTCATGCACCAGCTACGCTGTGAGTGCCTGCAGGAACCGGAGCAGGAGAGGCACAGGGAGAGGCTCCACAGCACAGAGAGGGTGAGTGAGGAGCAGGCCAGGATCTGCAGCCGGGCTGCTGTGGAAAGGAAGAGGCTGGAGGAGGAGCATCAGGAGGAGGTTCTGCAGCTGAAGGAGCACACAGCCAGTCTGCAAAAGCAGGCTGATCTGGCCTCTGAGTCACATATACAGCACAGTCAGTCAGAGGCTAAACTGGAAGAGACTTGCGGTCAGTGTAGTCAACTGCAGGCCAGACTGGAGGTGGTTTGTGCCCAGCTAGAGGAAAGCACTGTGTCTCTGGCGTTTCATGAGACTTTGACCGAGCGCCTGACCTCTGAACAGCAAGCTGTAGAGGAGCTGGGGTTGGTGAGGGATAGAGAGAGAGCGCTCTTCAGTGAGGTGTCTCAGCTAAGCGAGGAGCTGTGTATTCTACGGTCTGAATCTGAGACACTTCTTCAGGACAAAGAAACGTTGGCAGAGAATTGCAGCCGTCTGTCCAGTGCTTTCATACAACAGCAAGTTCAACTGAGGGCCAAAGAGGAAGACACAGCGACCCTGAGGGGGGAGTTGGAGACGGCACGGGTGGCTCTGAGAAACGAATTTGAGCAACGCTCAAGGCAGTCTGCTGAGATGGTCTCCCTGAAGACGGACCGAGCAAAGCTGAAGGAGGAGCTGAGAAAACGCACGACAACCATTGACCGTCTGCAGTCAGATCTTGACTGTGTCACTGAGGAGTTAGACCAATGGAAGAGGGCAGAGGAGAATCTACAGGAAGCCTTGAGGCAGGAACGAACCAAGGTCACACAGATCCAATCCACCCTGGACCGGGAGAGGGAAGAGACGGACAGTCTGAGCCAGGAGAACGCCAACTACATCCGCCTGGCAGACCAACTCTCCAACCAGATCGTAGAAATGGAAACGGAATCATCCAAACTCCGAGACCACATCCAAGAGCTGAAAGCCCAACTGAGTGAAACGTTCAACCTGGTTTCTAATCTAAGGGCCCAGCTAGAGGCCAAATCCACAGAGGTACACCACCTTGTGTCAGATATGAAGCAGATGGCAGGTCTGTTAGAGATGGCGGAAGCCCTGTCTAATAAGCACTATAGGGAAAAGGAGCTGCGGAACACCCAGCTGGAGACCAAGGAGAGTGAGCTGCACTCCCTCAGAGGAAAAGCTGGCAGAATTGTCCAGCTCCAGCAGGCGCTGCTCTCCTCTCGGGCAGAGGTCCACGGGTTGGAGGAGGCCTTTGAGAAGGAGAAAGGCAGGATGAAGGAGCAGCTGGTGGAGATGGAGAAGCTGGTCATGGCTCTGGAGATGGTGATGGACCCTGCCAGTCCACACAGGTTTGTGATGTGCAGGCCGGTCACCAGAAATCAAACCAACCTTCGAACGACTAACCTTCACCTGCCTGATTGCAATGTTTTCTTCCCCAAATATGGAGGCTGAGATTTGAATGACTAATTGCAACCGACCAGCTCTCATCTGAAAGAGATCCTCACCTTTTTCTCTTCAGAAACCTTCTGTCTTGGGCCTCCCGAGTGGCGCAGTGGTCTAAGGCATTGCATCGCAGTGCTAGAGGCGTCACTACAGATCCGGGTTTGATCCTGGGCTGTGTCGCAGTCGGCTAGGAAACCCCTGAGGCGGCGCACAATTGGCCCAGCATCGTCCGGGTTAGGGGAGGGTTTGGCCGGCTGAGATGTCCTTGTCCCATCATGCTCTAGCGACTCCTTGTGGCGGCTGGGTGCATGCACGCTGACTTCAGGTTGCCAGCTGAACAGTGTTTCCTCCGACACATTGATGCGGCTGGCTTCCGGGAGCAGTGTGTCAAGAAGCAGTGCGGCTTGGCGGGTCGTGTTTCGGAGGACGCATGGCTCTAGACCTTCGCCTCTCCCGAGTCCGTACAGGAGTTGCAGCAATGGGACAAGACCGTACCAATTGGATACCATAAAATTGGGGAGAAAAAAGGGGTAAAAAGTACATTTTTTAAAAAATAATAAAATAATAATAAAAAAACTGACTTCAACCATTTCTACACCTCCATCAAACTGTCTGGAATGCATTAACAATTTACTATCTCTCTCTAACGGAATGGTTTTCACCTAGGTGTGCATGCTAGTAGATTTCATTTGTGTGAATAACATTTGTATCATTTGAATGTTTACCTGTCTAATCCCGTGTCCATTTTACTTCACCACAGAAGTGCATTGATTTCACCCAGTTTTATTTGGAACTGAAATGTTAGCGTCAAATTGTAAATTCTTCCCCGAAATTATTACCCAGAAAAATGCATTTGAGGAGAAACTCATATCTCAACTATTTCAATGCTAGATCTCAGCTAGACAAGGTGAACTGTGAGAACAGTGCACTGAAGGACAGATTGGCCATGTTACAGCAGGATGTCCAGAAACTTGAGGTGGAGATTATCCAGAAGAAGTAAGTTGATCCGTCAGTAATGTTGCTGTGAGAAAATGCTCAATTCAGATAGGGCTTACAAATGTCATATTTAAGCTTTATCCTGTCTACACGGCATTGAATCATTCCTTTCCATCTTTGATTCCATCAGAAAGAAACTGGACAAAGTGGAGCAGGAACATGAGAAGAACAGGGAGGAGCATGAGAGGCATTGCAAAGAGGTTTGTTTTCAAAAGTTGTTTTTTTTCCATTTTACCATAATCACCCTGCATAGTTCAACTGACCCTTTCAGCCTTATAGATTTTCATAGCCTACATTTGATCAATGGACACATGAACATTCTCAATGACCCAAGACCCAGTCTGATGAGCCCTTCCTCGCTCCCCTCCCGCTCAGAACGCCAAATACCGTGAGGAGCTCCTGGACATGAGCGCCCGGAACCTGCAGCTGAGCAACGAAAACTCTGAGTTGAGCTCCCGTCTCCGTGGCGACCAGGGGGCAGTCCAGATGCTGACAGAGCGGCTGGCGCAGGTGTCCCAGGAGCAGGAGGAGGGGGCGGCCGCAGCCAGGCAGCTCCAGGAGACCTCCACCCAGCAGGAGAGGGAGAGGTTCCACCTGCAGGCAGCCTGGCAGCATGACAAGGAGCTGCTGGAGAGAGAGCTCAACACCACCAAGGAAAAGGTATATATGGGCGACCTTTGGGTCACACACACACACACACACACACACAGTACCAGTCAAAAGTTTGGACACATCTACTCAGTCAAGGGTTTCTTCGTTATTTGTACTATTTTTCTACGTTGTAGAATAATAGTGAAGACATCATGAAATAATAAACGTCTTGTTTTTTCGAGTTGATAGTTTCTGGATTCGACCATATTAATGACCTACGGCTCGTATTTTTGTGTTATGTTATAACTAAGTCTATGATTTGATAGAGCAGTCTGACTGAGCGATGGTAGGCACCAGCAGGCTCGTAAGCATTCATTCAAACAGCACTTTTGTGCGTTTTGCCAGCAGCTCTTCGTTGTGCTTCAAGCATTGCGCTGTTTATGACTTCAAGCCTATCAACTCCCGAGATTAGGCTGGTGTAACCGATGTGAAATGGCTAGCTAGTTAGCGGGGTGCGCGCTAATAGCATTTCAAACGTCACTCGCTCTGAGATTTGGAGTGGTTGTTCGCCTTGCTCTGCATGGGTAACGCTGCTTCGAGGTTGGCTGTTGTCGATGTGTTCCTGGTTCGAGCCCAGGTAGGAGCGAGGAGAGGGATGGAAGCTATACTGTTACACTGGCAATACTAAAGTGCCTATAAGAACATCCAATAGTCAAAGGTTAATGAAATACAAATGGTATAGAGATAAATAGTCCTATAATTCCTATAATAACTACAACCTAAAACTTCTTACCTGAGAATATTGAAGACTCATTTTAAGAGGAACCACCAGCTTTCATATGTTCTCATGTTCTGAGCAAGGAACTTAAACGTTAGCTTTCTTACATGGCACTTTCACTTTCTTCTCCAACACTTTGTTTTTGCATTATTTAAACCAAATTGAACATGTTTCATTATTTATTTGATGTATTAAATTAAGTTTAAATAAATAAATAAATAAAAAATCGGCTTTTTTTGGTCCTCCAATAATGGGTATCGGCATTGAAAAATCATAATCTGTCGACCTCTAGTCTGGGCCACTCGAGCATTGAGACTTGTCCCGAAGCCACTCCTGTGTTGTCTTGGCTTTGTGCTTAGGGTTGTTGTCCTGTTGGAAGGTGAACCTTCACCCCAGTCTGAGGTCCTGAGAGCTCTGGAGCAGGTTTTCATCAAGGATCTCTCTGCACTTTGCTCCGTTCATCTTTCCCTCGATCCTGACTAGTTTCCCAGTCCCTGCCGCTGAAAAACATCCCCACAGCATGATGCTGCCACCAGCATGCTTCACTTTAGGGATGGTGTCAGTTTGTGAGTATGCAAACCCACAAGCCACTGCGGCCCCTCGTGATGTGTTCCGTTTGAGTTTCTCCTATCAAAGTTGACCATCCCTGGTCTTGATACAAAGTTTGGTCTAAATTGTGAAGAATGTAAGCCAATTTATTGTTCAGCATTTAAAAAAAAAAAAAAAAAATTTTTGATCGTCTAGCTAACGGGTCTCATTAATGAACCTTGGTTCTTGAATGTTTTGTTTGTTCTTAGCTCCAACGTTTGTCAGAGGTGGAGTCCTCGCTGACCAGCCTGACCCTGAAGCACCAGTGGCTGGAGCAGGATAAGGAGAGGCTGCTGAGGGAGGCAGAGGAGAGGACCCATAAAGTGAGAGAAGGATCTACTTGGCTATAGCATCTCTGTTGGGGGGAGGCTTGTCATCTTCCAAGTACTAAATTCTAGGTTTCCTCTGACTATGTATGAATGTTTTGTTTACAGGTTGAGATGCTCCAGGATTCTCTTCGCTCCGTGGACTCCCAGACAGAGCTGCTTCGTTCCAAACTCCAGGCTGTGGGTCAGGTGAAGACTGATCAGGACCAGGAAGTTGCCAACCACCAGAGGATGCTGCAGGAGGCCCAGGACAAGGTGGGTGACATCCCGACGATGAAAACGTTTAGAAATATCGCCTCACTTTTTGCTGCTCCTGAATTTGCTCTTTAATATAGAGTATTGATACAACAGCTCTGACGGACTTCATTGTTGTGTGCTGATCATCAGGTAAAGGAGCTGGAGGCCAGCATGGGCAGGCTGAGTAGGGAGAAGGAGCAGCTGCGTCTGGCCCAGAAACATCATGAGGAGGAGGCCACCATGGCCCTACAGGAGGAGTGCCAGAGCCTGCGCCTTCGAAACCAGGAGCTGCTCAATGAGGTAGGACTACGTCACTTGCTCCTGAAGCTATTGTTCTTCCTTGTTCAACAACATATAACACTGAGGCAGTTGATGTGATGGGCAGTAAGTTAACATAGTAGCACAGATAGGAGACAGATGGCTCACCGGCTGTATAAATCTGAAGCATCGATTTAGCACTTCTTCTCGCCACCAAATATGGAGATTGAGAGGAAGTCCAGTGGGAGAAGACGGCGCTAGATGGGACTTGGCCAACATTCTGCAAATGTTCTCATTGATGAAACATTCGATCTCAATTCATTTCTGCTCCCAAAACTAGAATCTGTTAATAAGAGTGGGCCAAGTTTTGTAGACTTTACCATTTCTAAAAGTTAAAAAAAATGGCATTGTTTAGGAGTGCAAGGGCGAATTGAGTTATTGCGCACGCACGCACACTTCAGAGTAGGCTTTTCCCTAATGACAATATGCAAATGCATGCTATTACGCACCAATAAGATCTTGCTGGCTTGTGCTTGGCTCTCCACCTCCTTGCTTTTTCAGCCCTTTATGCTTCGCTTGCTCTCAATTGGAAACAACACCGGAGGTGTATCTTGGATCACCAGTGATGTTCCCTCAAAGCTGCGCGCGGCTACGCGCCTCCTCCAGGACTGCCGTGCAGAAGAAATGCCGGGCCCCGCAGACGAATCAACATTATATCAGTTTTTTTAATGCAACAAACCAAAGCAAATTAGTCTGATTTTTGTAGGCAGGGGCAGAGCACTACGGGGTAGCCCACGAGCTGTCTTTCAATCCCCTGCGAGTGAATGCACGTTCAGTTCAGATGTGCACATTTGTCTTTGCTAGTTAGCGAGTTATTAGCCCAGTTATAGATGAGTATAGGTCAGCAATGGGGAGTTACTGCTTCCTACAAGAGAACAACGTGTCGGCTACATTTCAAGCTGCCTTTGAAAAGCCAGTCCGGTAAGAAGCATATGTCTTAATAAAAAGGCGCAATAAGCCAATATGGAGGCTAGCCCTCTGCATTGTCTAATTCTCTGTATAGTAATAATAATACTTATTTATTTTGTAAAGTGGTTTCTTGCGTCATATAACACAATGCAATTTACAGTCACCTATTTGGCCCATGGTGTTGAAGACCAAGTAAAAAAAATCATGAATTAATGTCAAGTCCTTCGTAATGTACTTTTTTAAGTCTCATGCAATGTAAGCTTGCATTGAACACCACATGTAGGCTACTGACCTATATCATAGAAGCCTATTTCTATGTGAAAATGTTATGGGATTTGCTCTTTTGTTTTGTTGGTAGGCCTACATTATGCCTATTGGCTACTGTCTAAAACTGTGTTCACTATAAATGCACGCCGGAAGTTGCACCAAATTCTCACCACGTTCAAGTTTCTGCTAACAAGACCTAAAAGTTGCTCAGTGCCCCAAAAAATGTGAGGGAACATTGGTGACCAGTGTCTTTGGTAGTCTTTCTGAAATGTAGGTTGAAGTTCACGGTTATGCTTTGTTTCCTTCAGGTGTGTCAGCTGCAGGGCCAAGACTTCGAGGTACAGAGTCTGACCCAGGAGTGCTTGACTATGAAGAGCAAACAGGCACAACTGGAGGCTGCTTGGGCGGAGGCACAGGACCAGGTGATTACGCCACACATTTTGGTCAAATCATTTATCAATTTACTTTTGCTGAGGCACCAAATCTCTAAACTGAAAGCAGGTTTGCCAATTTAAACTAAAATTAAGCAACTAACACCATGGTCCAAGTTTGCACTAATCCTCCCCCTCAGGCTTGTGAAAGTTTAGGCTAATTCCTTTCATGAAAATGTCCAAACTCCATTCTTATGTCCTATTGAGTCTATCAGCATGTTTGAGGGGATCCGTTTGAGCAAGAATAGTTTGGGATGCAAATCTGACTACAATGTAGTCAATGCTCAAGCACAGTTTTTTTTGTGCAGGCACTGCGGGCAGAGACAGCCTTGACCCTGGCCCAGGTCCAGCATGCCCAGCAGTTGCAGCAGTTCAGGGAGCAGGCAGGACTGGGGTCTAGGGAGCAGCTGGCACACCTCCAGGCCCAGCTGGCAGAGGAGCGGCGCAGGGGGCAGCAGCTGGAGGAGACCCTCCGCACACAGGCCCAGCAAGCCAGTGCTCAGATGGGCCTGCAGCAGGTACTTCACTGCATCACAGGAAATGTGTATGATGTTGACATGGTCTAAATGCCCTCTCTCTGTTGGTGCTCAGGAGCAATATGAAAAGGTGATGGGGGACATGCAGGAGAGGATGGAGGAGGTGGAGACCAAGCTGAGGAGTGTGCGCATGATTCTGCAGGAGAAGGTCAACCAGCTGAAGGAGCAGGTCAGTTTACCGTTCATATGAGACAAACAGCAGAGTCAGAGAAACATGTCCTGAAAATCGGACTATTTAATTGTGTCCCTTTCCCTCCCACAGCTGGCGAAGAATGCCAAGTTGGACATCATGCTGAAGGACCTGTATGTGGAGAACTCCCAGCTGATGAAGGCACTGCAGGTCACTGAGCAGCGGCAGAAGACTGCTGAGAAAAAGAACTTCATCTTAGAGGAGAAGATTACAGCCCTCAACAAGCTCCTTCGTAAGATCGCCCCTGCCTCCCTCTCGGCGTAGGAGTTCCCTATTACTCAGAACAATGCTACTCCCTGAAATACATTGACATTTGTGAAACAGTTTCCTTAACCTTAGTATAGGGACGACTGTCCCAATGACATGTCTATGCTTAATGTGGCAAGTGGTCCACAATATGATTTTGTACAATCTATAACAAAATCACTGTGCTACACCTTCCTCTTGGGATGGTGGGTTTGACTGCACAGGTTGTGGGTAAGTGGAACAGAATGTTAAGTGTTTTCAGCTACTAGGGTAATATGCATGACTCGTTTTTGTGTGTATATAAAATATATTTTTTTATTTTAATTATATTGAGATTAATACGAGACCCTTTTTTTGTGATGGTCGATCGGAAGTTTCTATGAAGTATTCTCTCTGTAGGGGCAGGTAGTCTGTTAGAAGGTAACGAACAGACTATCCTCCAGCGTCATGCTGTGTTGGTAGGTCTGAGCGTCAATTAGATGTTTTAATGTATAAATAACATTCCAGTTTGATCACCAAACACACTCCATTAAAGTACTTAACTTTACGTTTTGGTCTGTCTGCGATGAATGGTACTGTAAGCGTAAAGCTGAAACCTCTTAGTCACACACATTGAATCACAGAAATGGTTTAGCTACTTGTTTAATAAAGTTATTTATGGTATTTTTAAAGTATCAACCAAAAGCGCAGTACAGTATTTACAAATGTAAAGTTTTGATACACATGCCCTTTTTTATAAAATTTTACAAAAATGTTCAACCCTGATGCACTGCTGTACAGTCAACCTTTTGAGTACTAAAAAAAGGTTGTTGGGACAATGTATTTAGGTAATTATTGTGAAAACACTAACATGCCAGCTGTGGATTTGTCATGCACTACACAATCAATCTAAAACAAAACTGACCAAGTAATACATGTCCTCGAGCTAAGTATGTATTAATTCTTGTTTTTAAAGCACTTTTTCAAAATGGCATGACCTGAAGCAATTGTATCACTCAATGGGTAATCCTCTCTGCCGAAACAAAGGTATGGTATTTGATCCAAGACTCCCTGGTGAATCAACTGCTCACACTTCCATTTTGGCAAAGTGCTGTGGAGACTGAGAAGTTGAGTTTGAGTGTTAATCATGTTCATTGCCTCACAACACATACACACGCAACATGAACACGTTTTTCATGAGCTGAAAAAGCTTCATGCACAAAAAGCATATTTCCAATTTTGTGCACAAGTTTGTTTACATTCCTGTTAGTGAGCGTTTCTCCTTTGCCAAGATAATCCATCCACTTGACAGGTGTGGCATATCAAGAAGCTGATTAAACAGCATGATCATTACGTCTGAGACCAGCCACCCGGACAGCTGATGAAACTCTGGGATTGCACAACTGAAGAATTTCTACACTGTCAGAAACCATCTTAGGGAAGGTCATCTTTGTGCATGTTGTCCTCGTCAGGGTCTTGACCCAACTGCAGTTCAGCGTTGTAACTGACTTCAGTGTGAAAATGCACACCTTCGATGGCCACTGATACGGTGGAGAAGTGTGGTCTTCACGATTAATCCCGATTTCAACTGTACTGGGCAGAAGGCAGACGTGTGGGTTTGCTAATGTCATTGGTATAAAGTATTTTTACTTAAGTAGTTTTGGGGGGTGTCTGTACTTTACTATTTATATTTTTGACAACTTTTACTTCACTACATTTATCAAGAAAATGGTGTACTTTTTACTCCATACATTTTCCCTTGTACCCAAAAGTACTCGTTACATTTTGAATGTAGCAGGACAGGACAATGGTCTAATTCACACACATCTGGCAGACTCACTAAACACACTTTGTTTGTAAATGTCTTGAGTGTTGGAGCTCCTGGCTATCCGTCAATAAAAAATTAATGGTGCTGTCTGGTTTGCTTAATTTAAGGAATTTTACCATTTTTATACTTTTGCTTTTGATACTTAAGAATATTTTAGCAATTACATTTACTTTTGATACTTAAGTATATTTAAAACCAAATACTTTTACTCAAGTAGGATTTTACTGGGTAACTTTCACTTTCTAAGTTAACTTCAAATCAAATTTATTTATATAGCCCTTCTTACATCAGCTGATATCTCAAAGTGCTGTACAGAAACCCAGCCTAAAACCCCAAACCGCAAGCAATGCAGGTGTAGAGGTATGGTGGCTAGGAAAAACTCCCTAGAAAGGCCAAAACCTAGGAAGACTGGGGACAGCAAGGAGTCATCATGCCAGGTAGTCCTGAGGCATGGTCCTCCGAGAGAGAGAATTAGAGAGAGCATACTTAAATTCACACAGGACACCGGATAAGACAGAAGTACTCCAGATATAACAGACTGACCCTAGCCCCCCGACACAAACTACTGCAGCATAAATACTGGAGGCTGAGACAGGAGGGGTCAGGAGACACTGTGGCCCCATCTGATGATACCCCCAAACAGGCAGGATATAACCCCACCCACTTTGCCAAAGCACAGCGCCCACACCACTGGAGGGATGTCTTCAACCACCAACTTACCATCCTGAGACAAGGCCGAGTATAGCCCACAAAGATCTCCTCCAGAGCACAACCCAGACGGGAAGATCACGTCAGTGACTCAACCTACTCAAGTGACGCACCCCTGCTAGGGACGGCATGGAAGAGCACCAGTAAGCCAGTGACTCAGCCCCTGTAGTAGGGTTAGAGGCAGAGAATCCCAGTGGAGAGAGGGGAACCGGCCAGGCAGAGACAACAAGGGCGGTTCATTGCTCCAGAGCCTTTCCGTTCACCTTCACACTCCTGGGCCAGACTACACTCAATCACATTACCCACTGAGAGATGAGTCTTCAGTAAAGACTTAAAGGTTGAGACTGAATCTGCGTCTCTCACATGGGTAGGCAGACCATTCCATAAAAATGTAGCTTTATAGGAGAAAGCCCTGCCTCCAGCTGTTCGCTTATTAATTCTAGGGACAATTAGGAGGCCTGCCGTCTTGTGCCCGTAGCGTACGTGTAGGTACTGTATGTACGGCAGGACCAAATCGGAAAGATAGGTAGGAGCAACCCCATGAAATGCTTTGTAGGTTAGCAGTAAAACCTTGAAATCAGCCCATGCCTTAACAGGAAGCCAGTGTAGGCAGGCTAGTACTGGAGTGATATGTTCAAATATTTTGGTTCTAGTCAGGATTCTAGCAGCCGTATTTAGCACTAAATACGAAGATTATTTAGTACTTTATCCGGGTAGCTGGAAAGTAGAGCATTGCAGTTGTCTAACCTAGAAGTAACAAAAGCATGGATTAATTTTTCTGCATCATTTTTGGACAATGTTTCTGATTTTTGCAATGTTACGTAGATGGAAAAAAGCTGCCCTTGAAACAGTCTTGATATGTTCATCAAAAGAGAGATCAGGGTCCAGAGTAACGCCAAGGTCCTTCACAGTTTTATTTGAGACGACTGTACAACAATCAAGATTAATTAATTAATTGATTCAACAGAATATCTCTTTGGTTCTTGGGACCTAGAACAAGCATCTCTGTTTTGTCCGAGTTTAAACATAGAAAGTTTGCAGCCATCCACTTCCATATGTCTGAAACACAGGCTTCTAGCGAGGGCAATTTTGGGGCTTCACCATGTTTCATTGAAATGTACAGCTGTGTGTCAATCGCATAGCAGTTAAAGTTAACATGTTTTCGAATGACATCCCCAAGAGGTAAGATATATAGTGAAAGCAATAGTGGTCCTAAAACGGAACCTTGAGGAACACCGAAATTTACAGTTGATTTGTCAGAGGACAAATCATTCACAGAGACAGACTGATATCTTTCCGACAGATAAGATCTAAACCAGGCCAGAACTTGTCCATGTAGACCAATTTGGGTTTCCAATCTCTCCAAAAGAATGTGGTGATCGATGGTATCAAAAGCAGCACTAAGGTCTAGGAGCACGAGGACAGATGCAGAGCCTCGGTCTGGCGCCATTAAAAGGTAATTTACCACCTTCACAAGTGCAGTCTCAGTGCTATGATGGGGTCTAAAACCAGTCTGAAGCATTTTGTATACATTGCTTGTCTTCAGGGAGGCTGTGAGTTGCTGCACAACATCTTTTTCTGAAATTTTGAGAAGAATGGAAGATTCGATATAGGCCGATAGTTTTTTATATTTTCTGGGTCAAGGTTTGGCTTTTTCAAGAGAGGCTTTATTACTGCCACTTTTAGTGAATTTGGTACACATCCGGTGGATAGAGAGCCATTTATTATGTTCAACATAGGAGGGCCAAGCGCAGGAAGCAGCTCTTTCGGTAGTTTAGTTGGAATAGGGTCCAGTATGCAGCTTGAAGGTTTAGAAGCCATGATTATGTTCATCATTGTGTCAAGAGATACAGTGCCTTGCGAAAGTATTCGGCCCCCTTGAACTTTGCGACCTTTTGCCACATTTCAGGCTTCAAACATAAAGATATAAAACTGTATTTTTTTTGTGAAGAACCAACAACAAGTGGGACACAATCATGAAGTGGAACGACATTTATTGGATATTTCAAAGTTTTTTAACAAATCAAAAACTGAAAAATTGGGCGTGCAAAATTATTCAGCCCCTTTACTTTCAGTGCAGCAAACTCTCTCCAGAAGTTCAGCGAGGATCTCTGAATGATCCAATGTTGACCTAAATGACTAATGATGATAAATACAATCCACCTCTGTGTAATCAAGTCTCCGTATAAATGCACCTGCACTGTGATAGTCTCAGAGGTCCGTTAAAAGCGCAGAGAGCATCATGAAGAACAAGGAACACACCAGGCAGGTCCGAGATACTGTTGTGAAGAAGTTTAAAGCCGGATTTGGATACAAAAAGATTTCCCAAGCTTTAAACATCCCAAGGAGCACTGTGCAAGCGATAATATTGAAATGGAAGGAGTATCAGACCACTGCATATCTACCAAGACCTGGCCGTCCCTCTAAACTTTCAGCTCATACAAGGAGAAGACTGATCAGAGATGCAGCCAAGAGGCCCATGATCACTCTGGATGAACTGCAAAGATCTACAGCTGAGGTGGGAGACTCTGTCCATAGGACAACAATCAGTCGTATATTGCACAAATCTGGCCTTTATGGAAGAGTGGCAAGAAGAAAGCCATTTCTTAAAGATATCCATAAAAAGTGTTGGTTAAAGTTTGCCACAAGCCACCTGGGAGACACACCAAACGTGGAAGAAGGTGCTCTGGTCAGATGAAACCAAAATTGAACTTTTTGGCAACAATGCAAAACGTTATGTTTGGCGTAAAAGCAACACAGCTCATCACACTGAACACACTATCCCCACTGTCAAACATGGTGGTGGCAGCGTCATGGTTTGGGCCTGCTTTTCTTCAGCAGGGACAGGGAAGATGGTTAAAATTGATGGGAAGATGGATGGAGCCAAATACAGGACCATTCTGGAAGAAAACCTGATGGAGTCTGCAAAAGACCTGAGACTGGGACGGAGATTTGTCTTCCAACAAGACAATGATCCAAAACATAAAGCAAAATCTACAATGGAATGGTTCAAAAATAAACATATCCAGGTGTTAGAATGGCCAAGTCAAAGTCCAGACCTGAATCCAATCGAGAATCTGTGGAAATAACTGAAAACTGCTGTTCACAAATGCTCTCCATCCAACCTCACTGAGCTCGAGCTGTTTTGCAAGGAGGAATGGGAAAAAATGTCAGTCTCTCGATGTGCAAAACTGATAGACATACCCCAAGCGACTTACAGCTGTAATCACAGCAAAATGTGGCGCTACAAAGTATTAACTTAAGGGGGCTGAATAATTTTGCACGCCCAATTTTTCAGTTTTTGATTTGTTAAAAAAGTTTGAAATATCCAATAAATGTCGTTCCACTTCATGATTGTGTCCCACTTGTTGTTGATTCTTCACAAAAAAAATACAGTTTTATATCTTTATGTTTGAAGCCTGAAATGTGGCAAAGGATCGCAAAGTTCAAGGGGGCCGAATACTTTCGCAAGGCTGTATAGTGCTAAATATAGTGCTAAAACACTTGAGTGTCTTTCTTGATCCTAGGTCCTGGCAGAGTTGTGCAGACTCAGGACAACTGAGCTTTGGAGGAATACGCAGAATTAACGAGGAGTCCGTAATTTGCTTTCTAATGATCATGATCTTTTCCTCAAAGAAGTTCATGAATTTATTACTGCTGAAGTGAAAGCCATCCTCTCTTGGGGAATGCTGCTTTTTAGTTAGCTTTGCGGCAGTATCAAAAATAAATTTCGGATTGTTCTTATTTTCCTCAGTTAAGTTGGAAAAATAGGATGATTGAGCAGCAGTGAGGGCTCTTCGATACTGTACGGTACTGTCTTTCCAAGCTAGTCGGAAGACTTCCAGTTTGGTGTGGCGCCATTTCCGTTCCAATTTTCTGGAAGCTTGCGTCAGAGCTCGGGTATTTTCTGTATACCAGGGAGCTAGTTTCTTATGACAAATGTTTTTAGGGGTGCAACTGCATCTAGGATATTGCTCAAGGTTAAATTGAGTTCCTCCGTTAGGTGGTTAACTGATTGTTGTTCTCTGACGTCCTTGGGTAGGCAGAGGGAATCTGGAAGGGCATCAAGGAATCTTTGGGTTGTCTGAAACTTTATAGCACGACTTTTGATGCTCCTTGGTTGGGGTCTGAGCTGATTATTTGTTGCGATTGCAAACATAATAAAATGGTGGTCCGATAGTCCAGGATTATGAGGAAAAACATTAAGATCCACAACATTTATTCCATGGGACAAAACTAGGTCCAGAGTATGACTGTGACAGTGAGTAGGTCCAGAGACATGTTGGAGTCAATGATGGCTCCGAAAGCCTTTTGGAGTGGGTCTGTGGACTTTTCCATGTGAATATTAAAATCACCAAAAATTAGAATATTATCTGCTATGACTACAAGGTCCGATAGGAATTCAGGGAACTCAGTAAGGAATGCTGTATATGGCCCAGAAGGCCTGTAAACAGTAGCTATAAAAAGTGATTGAGTAGGCTGCATAGATTTCATGACTAGAAGCTCAAAAGACGAAAACATCATTATTCTGTTTGTAAATTGAAATTTGTAAATGTTAGCAACACCTCCGCCTTTGCGGGATGCACGGGGGATATGGTCACTAGTGTAACCAGGAGGTGAGGCTTCATTTAACACAACAAATTCATCAGGCTTAAGCCATGTTTCAGTCAGGCCAATCACATCAAGATTATGATCAGTGATTAGTTCATTGACTATAACTGCCTTTGAAGTGAGGGATCTAACATTAAGTAGCCCTATTTTGAGATGTGAGGTATCACGATCTCTTTCAATAATGGCAGAAATGGAGGAGGTCTTTATCCTAGTGAGATTGCTAAATAGGATTTTGCCAGGAATTGGAACATGCTGTCGTACACGTCGATACAGAGCATCCCAAACATGCTCAATGGGTAAACTCCCCCTAACTTTACTTTTACTCTAGTATGACAATTGGGTACATTTCCCACCACTGGCTAATGTCAATGTTGTGAACAGAGAGCCCAATGGTGGCAGTGGGGTTATGGTATGGGCAGGCATAAACTATGGACAACAAACACAATTGCATTTATTATCGATGGCAATTTCATTGCACAGAAATACCGTGACGAGATCCTGAGGCCCATTGTAGTGCCATTCATCCGCCACCATCACCTCATATTTCAGAATGATAATGACAAGGATCTGTACACAATTCCTGGAAGATGACAATGTCCCAGTTCTTCCATGGCCTGCATACTCACCAGACATGTCACCCATTGAGCATTTTTGGGATGCTCTGTTTCGACGTGTACGACAGCATGTTCCAATTCTCTGCAAAAATCCAGATACTTATCACATTCATTGAAGAGGAATGGGACAACATTCCTTAGACCACAATCAACACGATCAACTATATGCGAAGGAGATGTGTCGAGCTACATTAGGCAAGTGGTGGTCACACCAGATACTGACTGGTTTTCTGAGCCGCGGCCCTACCTTTTTTAAGGCATCTGTGACCAACAGATTTCCAGTTGTGAAATCCATAGACTAGGACCTAATGAATTTATTTCAATTGACTGATTTCCTAATATGAACTGTAACTCTTAAATTGCTGCATTTATATTTTTTTCAGTGTATATACTGATGGTTTTCACATGTATAGTAAGGTTATGGGTTTTGAACATACCTGACTGTTTTTCTTCAAAAGAATGACAGTCCCGTCATCTATTTCAAACTCGACCATGATCTTTTAAACAGCGCACCTATGGAGAGAAATACATTTGGTGATCAACAACCTAAATGGCAAGAGGGTAAAAACGATAGAAGATTCCAATACCTACAACTAGCAAGGAAAATCAAGGAAAATCATCTATGTTGATCAAGTGTGTGTGTCTGTGCTATAGTTTGAATAGATTGATACAGTTAATGACGAAGGGCCCAATTCAGATTTAGGAAATGTACGCATTTTCTAGGCACTTCTCAGTAGTTGGTATTCAGACTTACCAAATGCTGGCGCATAATGCACTCTATAGGTGTGTCTACCTTGCAAGCACTGAATAAATGTATTTCAACCTCTGAAAACCCTCCCACTAGCTGTCCAACAGATTTGTGGCGTTTTCATTCGATAGGGTTTTCAGTACATTTATTTTAAGCCATCCCTTTAAATACGGTGTACCTTTAATTCGAATTTTGTCAACAGATTCCCTAGAATAAGTATAGAAAACAGGTTCAGAATATAGTGATCAATGAAAGAAATCAATTTAAATGTATGCATATTCGTCTCCGTTTCAGCACTAATTGGTAGGTAAAAAACTGCAAATCTTGTAGATTATTTAGGCAAATATTAGGGTTAGGAAAGTATGTATGAATCATAAAAACAGGTTTGGAGAGCATTTACGCACACAATATATTGAGAAATCAAAATAGTGGTTTGGTTCATCCTGAAAGTTGACATTCAAGTTCAATCGTTGGGGAAAAAGTGTACAATAGGGGTTGAACAATAGTCCTACTAATCTATTCTAATCCTCACTAATCATGGAACTGTATGACAAGGGTCCAGTCATTGTGAACCGTGCGCCAGGCTCCAGGTTTAAACTGCTATGTGTGGACTATGAGTTCTATGAGCTCTAGGAGACTATGAGTTCCATAATGATTCAAAATAGGCTACATGTCCCAAAATGATGTTAGCCTAATATGATCCACTAATGCTAGCGACCCTCAGGAACTACTACATGGATGTGACCGAGGAAAGAAAGGTTAACTGAATTGAATGGAATGATGCAAAATGTAGGCTACAAATGAAAGGAAACTAACACTAAAGTGACAGTTATAAAGGTATGTGGGTTACTGACGGTGGTTCCCGATAGTGGCTAATTAACATGCTACACAAATTGTAAAATTAAACTGAGATTTAAACATTCTAAAGCGCATACATTAAGTCAGCAGATTCGGACCTACATACAGTGCCTTCGGAAAGTATTCAGACCCCTTGACTTTTTCCACATTTACCTATGTTACAGCCTTATTCAAAAAATGGATTAACTTAAAAAATGTCCTCTGGCATCTACACACAATACCCCACAATGACAAAGCAAAAACAGTTTTTTAGACATTTTAGCAAATGTATTAAAAATAAATAACAGATACCTTATTTACATAAATATTCAGACCCCTTGCTACAGTATGAGACTCAAAATTGAGCTCAGGTGCATCCGGTTTCCATTGATCATCCTTGTTTCTACAACTTGATTGGAGTCCACCTGTGGTAAATTGAGTTGATTGGACATGATTTGGAAAGGCACACATCTGTCTATATAAGGTCCCACAGTTGACAGTGCATGTCAAAGCAAAAACTGAGCTATGAGGTCGAAGGAGTTGTCCGTAGAGCTCCAAGACAGGATTGTGGGGAAGGGTATCAAAATTCTACAGCATTGAAAGTCCAAGAACACAGTGGCCTCCATCATTGTTAAATGGAAGAAGTTTGGAACCACCAATACTCTTCCTAGAGCTGGCCAACCGGCCAAACTGAGCAATCGGGGAGAAGGGCCTTGGTCAGGGAGGTGACTAAGAACCTGATGTTCACTCTGACGGAGCTCTAGAGCTAACGTGTGTAGTGTTGATTCGTCCGCATACATAGCCACACTGGCTTTACTCAAGGCCAGTGGAATGTCAAAAGTAAAGATTGAAAAAAGTAAGGAGCCTAGACAGCTGCCCTGGGGAATTCCTGATTCTACCTAGATTATGTTGGAGAGAGTTCCTTTAAAGAACACCCTCTGTGTTCTGTTAGACAGGTAACTCTTTATCCACAATATTCCATGGGGTGTAAAACCATGACGCATACGTTTTTCCATCAGCAGACAATGATCAATAATGTCAAAAGCCGCACTGAAGTCTAACAAAACAGCTCCCACAATCTTTATATCATCAATTTCTCTCAGCCATTCATCAGTCATTTGTGTAAGTGCTGTGTTTGTTGAATGTCCTTCCCTAAAATCGTGCTGAAAGTCTGTCAATTTATTTACTGTAAAATAGCATTGTATCTGGTCAAATACAATTTGTTCCAAAAGTTTACTAAGTGTTGTTAACAGGCTGATTGGTCGGCTATTTGAGCCAGTAAATGGGGCTTTACTATTCTTGGGTAGCGGAATTACATTTGCTTTCCTATATGCTTGGCACACCTGTATTTGGGGAGTTTCTCCCATTCTTCTCTGCAGATCCTCTCAAGCTTTGTCAGGTTGGATCGGGAACATTGCTGCACAGCTATTTTCAGGTCTGACCTCAGACTGGGGCGAAGGTTTATCTTCCAACAGGACAACGACCCTAAGCACCCAGCCAAGAAAACGCAGGAGTGGCTTCGGGACAAGTCTCTGAATGTCCTTGAGAGGCCAAGCCAGAGCCTGGACTTGAAACTGATCAAACATTTCTGGAGAGCTGTGCGCTCTGGAACAGGTTTTCATCAAGGATCTCTCTGTTCTTTGCTCTGTTCATCTTTCACTCGATCCTGATTTGTCTCCCAGTCCCTGCCACTGAAAAACATCCTCACAGCATGATGCTGCCACCACCATGATTCAGCATAGGGATGGTGTAAGGTTTCCTCCAGATGTGACGCTTGGCATTCAGGTCAAAGAGTTCAATCTTGGTTTCATCAGTCCAGAGATTCTTGTTTCTCATGGTCTGAGTCTTTAGGTGCCTTTTGGCAAACTCCAAACGGGCTGTCATGTGCCTTTTACGAAGGAATGGCTTCTGTCTGGCCACTCTACCATAAAGGCCTGACTTGGTGGAGTGCTGCAGAGATGGTTGTCCTTCTGGAAGGTTCTCCCATCTCCACAGAGGAAGTCCAGAGCTCTGTCAGAGTGATCATCGGGTTCTTCATCACGTCGCTAACGAAGGCCCTTCTGCCCCGATTGTTCAGTTTGGCTGCAGGCTCTAGGAAGAGTCTTGGTGGTTCCAAACTTCTTCCATTTAAGAATGATGGAGGCCACTGTGTTTTTCAGGACCTTCAATGCTGCAGACATTTGTGGTACCCTTCCCCAGATCTGTGCCTCGACACAATCCTTTGACCTCATGGCTTGGTTTTTGCTCTGACATGCACTGTCAACTGTGGGACCATATATTGACACGAGTGTGCCTTTCCAAATCATGCATGTCCAATCACATGAATTTACCACAGGTGGACTCCAAGTTGTAGAAACACTTCAAGGATGATCAATGGAAACAGGATGCAGCTGAGCTCAATTTCGAGTCTCATAGCAAAGGGCCTGAAAACGTAAATAAGGTTTTTCTGTTTTATTTTTTTATTTTTTTGCAAACATTTCTAAAAACCTGTTTTCGCTTTGTCATCATGGGGTATTGTGTAAAATAATGTAATCTCGGAATAAGGCTGTAACGTAACATGTTGGGAAAATCAAGCTGTCTTAATACTTTCCGAATGCACTGTAGATACAGACACATTACAGAGATACAGATACAATCTTCTAAAAAGTGGTTGTTATGAGTTGCTCTGGGAGATGGTTCCACTCAACAGCGCAGGTACAAAAACTATTTCTTAGACTGACATTTAAAACAGTGTATATTAGAGTCTCTGACTGATCTAACAAATGAAAAATAGGTGGACAGGTACCTGGGAGTCCATGATGATTCTGTGGACCCGACCAAGTTGAATTAATACTAGTCTTTTCTCCACAGATAAACCAGGCTAGCTGCTTAAAATGTTTGACCTCCAGATGAGTATGAGGGCAGGGGTTAAGTACAATTCTTACCAGGCTGTTTTAGCTGGTCTGTAGCTTATTCTTTAGATGTTTGGGGCTGTTGGTGAACAAGGATGTGCAGGCATAATCAAAGTCACACTGGACTATAGCTAGGTTTTCGTACAATTGGCAACAGATTTTGATGTGAATATTCTCAAATCTGCCTGAAAACAAAAATTGCTTATTTTTCCCATCCGAGTTGTTTCCATTAAATGTACTTATTGCGACTAAAAGTCTGTGCGAAATTACGTAGTGCACATACAATTTAATTTTGTGGTTAAAATCGCAAATATCGAATAAATAAAATTGCGAGTACCGAATAAAAAAAATATGTGATAAATGGGGGGGTTCAGCAAGGCCTCCTTGTTCGCACATGCTTTTTCAGTTCTGCCTACACATTTCTATAGGATGGAGGTCAGGGCTTTGTGATGGCCACTCCAATACCTTGGCTTTGTTGTCCTTACACCCTTTTGCCACAACTTGTATTGTATGCTTGGGCTCATTGTCCATTTAGAAGACCCATTTGTGACCAAGCTTTAACTTCCTGACTGATGTCTTGAGATGTTGCTTCAATATATCCACATCATTTTCTTTCCTCATGCCATCTATTTTGTGAAGTGCACCAGTCCCTCCTACAGCAAAGCACCCCCACAACATGATGTTGCCAACCCGTGCTTCACGGTTGGGATGGTGTTCTTCGGCTTGCAAGCCTCCCCCTTTTCCTTCCAAACATAACGATGGTCATTATGGCCAAACAGTTATTTTTGTTTCATCAGACCAGAGGACATTTCTCCAAAAAGTACAATCTTTGTCCCCATGTGCAGTTGCAAACCGTAGTCTGGCTTTTTTATGGCGGTTTTGGAGCAGTGGCTTCTTCCTTGCTGAGCGGCCTTTCAGGTCATGTCGATATAGGACTCGTTTTACTGTGGATATAGATACTTTTGTACCTGTTTCCTCCAGCATCTTCACAAGGTTGTTCTGGGGTTTATTTGGAAGTGTTACCTTCAGGCGTTTGGAAATTGCACCCAAGGATGAACCAGACTTGTGGAGGTCTTGGCTGATTTTTTGTAGATTTTCCCATGATGTCAAGCAAAGAGGCACTGAGTTTGAAGGTAGGCCTTGAAATACATCCATAGGTACACCTCCAATTGACTCAAATTATGTCAATTAGCCTATCAGAAGATTCTAAAGCCATAACATCAATTTCTGGAATTGTTTAAAGGCATAGTCAACTTAGTGTATGTAAACATCAGACCCACTGGAATTGTGATACAGTGAAATAATCTGTCTGTAAACAATAGTTGGAAAAATTACTTGTGTCATGCACAAAGTAGATGTCCTAACTGACTTGCCGAAACTATAGTCAACAAGACATTTGTGGAGTGAAAGAGTTTTAATGACTCCAACCTAAGTGTATGTAAACTTCCGACTTCAACTGTATATTGTCATTATGGAGATGCCTATTTCCAACCCCTTTTTTGTAAAACATTAATACGCTAGAACTGATGCACATCAAGAAATAATGCAGACAAAGCACTGGAAAACGACTTTGCGCGCATTAACGCATTACATAAATTCGCTCAGCTGTATCACAATTGCCTATCAGTTGTATGAATGCATTAGATTGGAAATAAAAGGTTTAGTGTATAAATATGGTAACTCCACTCTTGCTGTGAAAAATACATTTGGGCTAGTTTTCAGGCCTTTGGGGCAGGTTTTGAGTGCTCATTGGAATGGAATGCAACCCTACATGTATACTGAAAAAATATTCAGAAGGAAATCAGTAAATTGAAATACATTCATTAGGCCCAAATCTATGGATTTCACATAACTGGGCAGGCAGAATGCCCATAACTAGCCAATCAGAATGCTTTTTTCCCCACAAAAGGGATTTTTGTGTGTGTAATTTTTACCCCCTTTTTCTCCCCAATTTCGTGATACGATCTTGTCTCATCGCTGCAACTCCCTAGCGGGCTCGGGAGAGGCGAAGGTTGAGTCATGCATCCTCCGAAACATGACCCGCCAAGCCACGATTATAAAAAATAAAAATAAAAATAAAAAAAATGTTTTAAGGATTTTCTTTTGCAATTTAGTACAGAACAAAAGCACAAAAAAAAACAAAAAAAAACAAAAAAAAACTAAACACAGCTGCCAGACATATGAAATTAAGTATTGCTTAAGCAAGACATGGGACAAGAATAGAGCAACAATGACAGTTACAACAATAAGCGTTCCTAGTCAGTGTTCACAGTCAGTCTCTGTCCAGATTGTCCAGAAACCAGTGGTGGAAAAAGTACCCAACTGCCATACTTGAGTAAAAGTAAAAATACCTTTACTGGGTGACTCAAGTAAGTCCCCCAGTAAAATTCTACTTGAGTAAATGTCTAAAACGATTTGATTTAAAATATACTTAAGTAGTAAAAGTATAAATCATTTAAAATTCCTTATATTAAGCAAACCAGATGGCACCATTTTCTAGTTTTTTTTAATAGACGGAAAGCCACGGGCACACTCCAACATTGACATAATTTACAAACGAAGCATGTGTGTTTAGTGAGTCCGCCAGATCAGAGGCAGTAGGGATGACCGGGGATGTTCAGTTGATAAGTGCTTGAATTTGACTATTTTCCTGTCCTGCTAAGCATTCAAATTGTAATGAGTACTTTTGGGTGTCAAGGAAAATGTATGGAATAAAAAGTACAATATTTTCTTAAGGAATGTAGCAAAGTAAAAGTAGTCAAAAACATAAATAGTAGAGGACAGATACCCCAAAAAATGACTTAAGTAGTACTTTAAAGTATTTTTACAACACTACCAGAAACGGACCCCAAATCTTGAGAAATCTGCTGGAGGAGTTAGTCCTGAAAATTTTTTTTTTTTCCAAATTAATGGTGTTAATCATTTCTACAGAAGCAAGGGGGGTGGGTGACTTCCATTCTGTGAGGAATATTTTTTGTTTGTTCCTCATAGGACAAGCCACACTTAACACCCGCTCATCCCACAAAAGAGCTTTATTACAGACAGAAATATTCCTCAGTTTCATCAGCTGTCCGGGAGGCTGGTCTAAGACGAACCCGCAGGTGAAGAAGTCGGATGTGGAGGTCCTGGGCTGGCGTGGTCACACGTGGTCTGCGGTTGTGAGGCTGGTTGGATGTACTGCCAAATTCTTTAAAATGACGTTGGAGGCGGCTTATGAACATTCACATCTCTGGTAACCGCTCTGGTGGACATTACTACAGTCAGAATGCCAATTGCATACTCCCTCAACTTGAGACATCGGGCCTCCCAAGTGGAGCAGCGGTCTAAGGCACTGCATTGCAGTTAGGGGAGGGTTTGGCCAGCCGGGACTTCCTTGTCCCATCGCGCTCTAGTGACTCCTTATGGCGGGCCGGGCGCCTGCAAGCCGCCCCCGGTCGCCAGCTGGAAGGTGTTTCCTCCGACACATTGGTGCGGCTGACTTCCGAGTTAAGCGACCTGTGTGTCAAGAAGCAGTGCTGCTTGGCAGGGTCGTGTTTTGGAGGGTGCATGGCTCTCAACCTTCACCTCTCCCGAGTCCATAGGGATGGAACAAGACTAACTACCAATTGGATATCACGAAAAGGGGTAAAAAGAAAACTTGAGAAACATTGTGTTTTGTGACAAAACTGCACATTGTAGAGTGGCCTTTTAATGTCCCCAGCACAAAGTGCACCTGTATAATGATCATGCTTCTTGATATGCCACACCTGGACGGTGGATGTATTATCTTGGTAAAGGAGAAACGCTCACTAACAGGGATATAAACACATTTGTGCACAACATTTTAGAGAAATAAGCTTCTTTGTGTATGGAAAATTTCAGGGATCTTTTATTTTAGCTCATGAAACATGGGACCAACACTTTACATGTTGCATTTATATTTCTGTTCTGTGTATGCTGGACAACATTTCAAGAACTTTTCGGGGCCCTCAATTCTGCTTTCCAGCTCTTTCCTTGTAACTTGGGAACAGTGGGTTAACTGCCTTGTTCAGAACGACACATTTTTACCTTGTCGGCTGGCAAGCTTTTGGTTACTGGCCCAATGCTCCAACACCTAGGCTACCTGCCGCCCTATCATCCTCCAACAGCAACTAAACTTTTCAGCTTACTACATACTACCTGTGGTCTGAAAGAAGCATTTTGAAGCTGAGCTCTGCTTATCACCAGGGGAATGGAGCCAGCTATTGGAGCTAGTGGACATTTTGGACCCTTTTGTCCAGGCCACCACCCCGAGTTACTCGGGGTGGTGGCCTGGAGTGGTGACTCAGTGCTGCCCTTCCTTGTGTACTGTCACTCAACTACCATCTGCAAAGTATACTGAGCACAAGTCATCACCTAGTCAGTCTAGTAAAAGCACTACAGCAGTCACTCAAACGCCAATTCCAGGGGTTGTTTGTGAATGTCAGAATGGAGCACTCAGATGAACAGGCAACAAAACCTTCATTTGGTGACAATGTATACATAATGGCTGCACTGCCGGACCTTTCTTTCCGCCTGATCTGGCTTGATCATGATGCCCTCCTCATACCATATGAAGATCAAGCTGAATTGAAGGAGAGTGTGATTGGTAGGTACAATGCATCACCGTTACAGAGAGCAGTAGTCGAAGAACAACCACCACCACCTGCCAAAACCTCCAGACTGTTCTCTGGCTACCGCAACAAGATCAGCAAGAAGACAAAGTAATTGTCAGAGCAGAGATTTACTAAATTCCAGTATCTTCTGATGAAAATTAAGCTGATTGCTTGGATTTTTGGAGTATCCATGCAAAAGACTTTCCAAGGCTCAAGCAGGTAGCAATGACATTGTTGGCTGCGTCTGCCACCAGTGCCCCAGTGGAGGGCGTGTTTGGTCATGGAGGCCTCATCATGCGCCCTCATTGTGCCAGGCTCCGTGCAAGAACAATGACAAACTTGATCTTTCTGAAACGTAACCTGTCTTAGGGCGCAGGATGTCATTTGCTACTTGTTACAGGAAATTGTATTTCTGTTCAGGGTCCAGGTCAGTAAGTATATCTTAGGGATACAGGTCATTATGTTTGATATATATATAGGACACTTTAGTAGTGCAGTTATTGAACAGTTGTCAGTCATTTTGGTTTACATTCATACTTGTCATTTATCTTCCCTCACCTACAGATGTTCTGTTTGTGTGACAGAATTAAGTGAAATATAGACTGGTCTGCCACAAAATACCATGCACTTTAAAATGTTTGCTTTTTTCATATCCGGTACAATTATTTTTATTAATGTAAACTGTCTACATTTGAAAAGGACATTTATTTTGATATAATTAGTGCCCGATGTGCTTTCTTTCCTACAAGTATGGACTAATGAACAAGGGAGTCTTCAAATAATTGACAAGGTTTATAGACCTAACCAACAGCAGGTAGAAAGCCATTGCCAAAAGGGACTTGAAACTTGACTAGGACTCTACCTCAAAGACTTGTGAACATCTCAGCTAGTTATTTCAACATGTTTAGACCTACTGGAATATTAAGTACAAGATTTAAGCCTATGGCTCATAGACACAACTAGATCTGTTATTAGGGTGAGTGAGGGTAGACAACCTAGTTGTTTGACTACTAGTCTATCATTGCACAGCTGTCTCTTGTAGAAATGTTGACCACTTCTCAGGGGACTTTGTTGCTGAACCGATGGGTGATAAACTGCACTGACTCACTGTCGGGAATTGAAGAAGTCTTCTGAAAGATACTGGAGGAGCAAGGTTTTGACAAAGTGAGTAAATGTGTTCCTTTTTACTAGCATACTGTGGATGACCCAGCACTTCACATTCCATACATTCAAGACTAGATGGCTACATTTGCCAAATTAATTCAATTACATTTTCATTTTGTTTTTTCAGAAATGGGCAGCTCTCCGAAGTTTGCATCGAGTTTGCCTTGGCAAATGGGGACTTTTAGGCCCCATTGTAAAAGGGTAAGTGTTTTCAGTTTATGGATTTTTGGGTGTCTCAATCGTGATCCTACATGCACATTTGTTCTATCCCTGTATCACCAACACACCTGATTCAACTAATCAAGCCCCTAATTCGCTAATCAGGTGTTAGTGCTGGGCAAGAACAAAAAGAAGAGCACCACTGTGAGTGCCCAGGACCAGGATTGTTTTGATCTTCCACCATGGACAGTAGCCCCACATCACTGACCTGCAGTCAGAACAGGCCCACTGCAACAAAGTCATATTTCCTCATTTAGGATAACTGCTGCCTTTGTGGTCCTGGGTCAGTTCCTGCTGCTGCGGAAGGATGGGGAGCTGTTCACGGAGTGGCTGAAGGTCACTAGTGGAGCCAACACCAGGAATGCTGCATCCTGCTCCCAGTGCCTGAACGAGTGTTGTGATGCATTCCTAAGAGACTGGGGATATGCTGCTCCCCAATGTCATGTTGAAGATCAATTCTGTTTTATAGTGAAAATACAGTGCCTTGCGAAAGTATTCGGCGACCTTTTGCCACATTTCATTCTTCAAACATAAATATATAAAACTATTTTTTTGTGAAGAATCAACAAGTGGGACACAATCATGAAGTGGAACGACATTTATTGGACATTTCAAACTTTTTTAACAAATCAAAAACTGAAAAATTGGGCGTGCAAAATTATTCAGCCCCTTTACTTTCAGTGCAGCAAACTCTCTCCAGAAGTTCAGTGAGGATCTCTGAATGATCCAATGTTGACCTAAATGACTAATGATGATAAATACAATCCACCTGTGTGTAATCAAGTCTCCGTATAAATGCACCTGCACTGTGATAGTCTCAGAGGTCCGTTAAAAGCGCAGAGAGCATCATGAAGAACAAGGAACACACCAGGCAGGTCCGAGATACTGCTATGAAGAAGTTTAAAGACGGATTTGGATACAAAAAGATTTCCCAAGCTTTAAACATCCCAAGGAGCACTGTGCAAGCGATAATATTGAAATGGAAGGAGTATCAGACCACTGCAAATCTACCAAGACCTGGCCGTCCCTCTAAACTTTCAGCTCATACAAGGAGACGACTGATCAGAGATGCAGCCAAGTGGCCCATGATCACTCTGGATGAACTGCAGAGATCTACAGCTGAGGTGGGAGACTCTGTCCATAGGACAACAATCAGTCGTATATTGCACAAATCTGGCCTTTATGGAAGAGTGGCAAGAAGAAAGCCATTTCTTAAAGATATCCATAAAAAGTGTTGTTTAAAGTTTGCCACAAGCCACCTGGGAGACACACCAAACATGTGGAAGAAGGTGCTCTGGTCAGATGAAACTTTTTGGCAACAATACAAAACGTTATGTTTGGCGTAAAAGCAACACAGCTGAACACACCATCCCCACTGTCAAACATGGTGGTGGCAGCATCATGGTTTGGGCCTGCTTTTCTTCAGCAGGGACAGGGAAGATGGTTAAAATTGATGGGAAGATGGATGGTGCCAAATACAGGACCATTCTGGAAGAAAACCTGATGGAGTCTGCAAAAGACCTGAGACTGGGACGGAGATTTGTCTTCCAACAAGACAATGATCCAAAACATAAAGCAAAATCTACAATGAATGGTTCAAAAATAAACATATCCAGGTGTTAGAATGGCCAAGTCAAAGTCCAGACCTGAATCCAATCAAGAATCTGTGGAAAGAACTGAAAACTGCTGTTCACAAATGTTCTCCATCCAACCTCACTGAACTCGAGCTGTTTTGCAAGGAGGAATGGGAAAAAATGTCAGTCTCTCGATGTGCAAAACTGATAGAGACATACCTCAAGCGACTTACAGCTGTAATCGCAGCAAAAGGTGGCGCTACAAAGTATTAACTTAAGGGGGCTGAATAATTTTGCACGCCCAATTTTTCAGTTTTTGATTTGTTAAAAAAGTTTGAAATATCCAATAAATGTCGTTCCACTTCATGATTGTGTCCCACTTGTTGTTGATTCTTCACAAAAAAAATACAGTTTTATATCTTTATGTTTGAAGCCTGAAATGTGGCAAAAGGTCGCAAAGTTCAAGGGGGCCGAATACTTTCGCAAAGCACTGTATGTCAGTGGTATAGGCTATGGCGTGTCTGAGCAGAATATGCTAATAAAGGTGTTGAATCTGTAAATTGTTTCAATTTGTTTTATCATTCAAAATACATATGCCTTCAATATTTTTGTTCATGATTCTGAACCGTATACAATTGTACAGACATTAAAATTTTAGCAACTTTATATTTAAAAATACCAAATATGTAATAGGTCATGCTCCTTCAAAATACACCATGTGCTTGATTACTATACAACTAACATTCCTTTAAGTACAAAACAATCACACCTGCCAAAAGTCAAGTCAAACATCCAAAGGCGACTGGTAATATAAACTCACATTTTGATAAAACTTAACAGGTACAATCATCATTTTCCCAGAACATATTTGCAGTACAGAATCACTGGCACTTCATGGCAGTGACAAGTGAGAGGAGAGACTGGCAGCTCACTGACTGCGGAGGGACTCGATGTAGTGGAAAGTAGCCCCCAGAGCCCAGCTAGTCTCCACTTCGTCAATCTTCCTCGCCAGCTGAAAACACACACCAATCACAGTTCTCTCTTTGGCCGTCAGATGCAGACCCATGGAAATGCACAGCCTCAGTGCGACACCATCACAGTTGATTTTGAATGAATGATAAATGGCTTTTATTTGCATTTGGTTCTTACCTTAAATACTTTATCTTTGGGGAAACCAAGCTCTTGCAGCATCCCAGAGATGTAGGTTAGATCCAGACAAAGGAAAGGATTCTCTCCTGAAGTAACCGCCATTCCGTTGCACACTGCGAGAAAGCAAGACGTGCTTGTAAATTAGCATACTATATGCTGATTTCTTGCAAGTATTCACTAAATTCCAATAGAACTTGGATTACTTATTTATTAAAAATGTGTGAATGCCTAAACGTTGATGAATAAGGGATAAGTCATGTTTCTACTCAAAATTCAGTTTGGTAGCAGTGAACCACATACAGTACACAAAACTGCCGCATGAGGGCGCCGTCTTACCTCTCTTGGCAGCATCAATGTAGTCGCTGACTTTTATAGTCCCTCCTGTTTTCTCATCTGAGTTAGTGGGGTGATTAGAATAAAACTACATTCAGTTACTAAATTAAGATATCATTATAGAAAACTGGGCAGCATATTCATTTGTGGCAAAAAGCACATAGGGTTCCTACCAATAGCACCCAGATCCACAGCTCTGTCATAGTAGTAGGAAAAGGCATAGAATTCCATATCTTTGGCTTCCCCTGCCTTCTTCACCTTTCTATACAGCATCTTCTCCACTTTCCTAAGGCATGACTCATACATGGGCTCTCCTGAAACAGAATCAAAACTGTTTATACACACGAAAATGGCTCAGATCAGTCACGATCTGACAGGCAATTAATTGTTCATTAACTGGCGTAACAATTGGTACTTAGAGTTAGTCATATTAATTTTAAGTTAGTTATTAATCTATTTTTACCGTACCTGCCTTCTGGCCCTTCACAGTATACAGAACTTCTGCATGTTCCCATTGGCCAGAGTATTCCGGGGCCAAGCAGGGGCTTACTAGCTCTGTGCTGCTGCCCTCTACTGTTGAAAATAGAACAGAGAGAATGTACATTGAAATTTGATCTGACCAGCATAAGTCATGTTTTGGTACACAGGCAGGATATATATGAAAGCTATGGCTGGAGAAGTCTACATTTTACAAAAATAAACATCGAACTAACGCAGTGTTGTCGTTCGGCCAACAATTTCCACAATAAGTATAAAGCCGTAAGGGGACAGAGCATCTGAAATCGCTGTGCTCCAACAGGTTTTATGACTATTGGCCGACATCTGGTGGCACACTAAAGCAACCCTATAACCCAAAATAAATTGAGGGAACATTGAGAATAAATAGATTATACAACAAACAAATATATCAAAGAAATCTGATTAAAATTCAAGTGTATAAAATGAAAATCCCCATGGAGAACTGCATCCGGGGCATTCGACTGCTGGCAGTTCTTAAAGCCAGGCATCAACTACATCACAGCAACAGCTGGCATGCAAGGAATTAATCTTGGTCCATGTTATTAAAAGATTAGATAATGGCTTATTTATCGGGACGGGGAGGGTCTTTAAAAGTCAACGATGAAAGCAAATTGAAAAACCACATACAAGGCTGTCCCTCGATTCCTCCCAAGATAGCTAGTCTTGCCGACATCAAGCCTAGACCAAGGTAGCTGTGAAAAAAAGAAAGCAGAATCAGTCTGTGATACACAGAAATAAGAGAGTGAGAGAGGTGTTAGAGTGTGTGTAGTCATTCAGTTTGTGCAACATGCCAAAAAACGTAGCAGGGTCATACACTAACCCGAGGACAGAAAGAATACACCTGTTTCACTCTCTGAACAACAGCACAGAGAGGGCTGCATTTCAGGAAAGCAGGTAGAGCCCTCCACAGTGGCAAAAACGAAACTACAGTATGTACCATAACTATTTACCCCATTGGAGTTTTTCACATTTTGTTGTTGGGATTGAAACAGATTATTGTGATCGTTTTGTGATTGATCTACACAACTCTATTACTGTCAAAGTAAGAAACATAATTCTACAAATGAATAAAAATAGTCGTTGTGTAAGTATTCACCCCTTTGTTTAGACAAGTCTAAAATGAGTTAAGGAGTAAAATATGGTATCAAAAAAAACAAGTTACATGGACTCACTCTGAAATAATATGAGTTGACATAACTTTATGACTACCCCTTCCTTCGTCTCCCATACATATAACACCCGTAACATCCCTCGGTCAAGTATTGAAATTCAACTACAGATTCAACTACAAAGACCAGGGAGCTTTTCAAAAGCCTTAAAGAAGGGCAGCGATTGGTAGATGGGTAACAATAACACATCAGACATCGAATATCTCTTGAAGCACGGTCAAGTTAATTACGCTGTGGATGTTGTAATAAACCAACCAGACATCAAAGACAGTCGTCCTTCTGAACTGAACTGCATGACAGAAAGGACACTGCTCAGGGATGTCACCATGAGGTCATTGGTGATTTTAAAACAGCTACAGAGTTCAATGGCTGTGATGGGAGAAAACTGAGGATGGATCGACATTGTAGAGACTCCACAATAATGACTTAAATGAGTGTAAAAAGAACACACATTCCAAAACATGCATATGTATGCAACAAGGCACTAAAATAATACTGAAGAAAAAAGAACACAGCAAAGGCATACACGTTCTGGCCAAAATGCAAAACCTTCTGGGGCAAATCCAACAACACGTCACTGAGTAACTGTCTCCTTTTCAAGCATGGTGGTGGCTGCATGATATGGGTGTGCTTGACATCGGCAAAGAGTTCTTCAGGATAAAAAGAAACGGTCCAGAGCTAAGCACAGGCAAAGTCCTAGAAAACCTGCTTTACACCAGACACTGGGAGAGGAATTCACCTTTCAGCAGGACAATAACGGCAAGTCACAGTTTTGACTTAACTCCATTTGAAAATCTATGACAAAAATTGCTGTCAAGCCATGATCCCAAACACACAAAAAAATATTTAAAAAATCCAAGGAGGGTTAATACTTATGATACCCACTGTAAATGTCCCACTGTAAATGTCCCACCAAAGCTGCTTTAGCACTTAGCCTTCGTATAAGATATTATTAAGCCAAAGAGTGTACTTCAGAGCATATATACATACACACACACACACTGCCATATACATTTGTGCTACAGATTCTCTTAAAACTCCATGCAAACAAAACATTAAATGGTAGGAATCATTTCAATAAAAAGATATATTGACAGCTGCAATAATATAGCCGTTTGCACCACATCGTAGGTTTAACATAAAGAGGGAGGAGGGCTTTCCACAAAGCCCAATTATCCGTCGAAACATAGTGCACGATAGTACCTGTGTGAGTAGAGTGTGTGGGTGCTGTTGAACATCTGAAATGATGTAATGTAGTTGATGGGTGAGGTCTGGATGGTTTTCTGGAGAGAAAGAGAAGATGCAACACATACAATTGTGTGGCTTTATACATTTGCAAACAAAACATTTCTAGATTTAAAAACGCCTGAATGGTACATGCTTTCTTATATGAACCCCAATTCCTGGGTGACCAGCTAGAGCTTATACAACAAACATCACACTGTGCTGTTTGACATCAAACAGACAAGGAGGATCTACTCAATAAGAAGAGAGAGAAAAAAAAAACCTGCTGCAATCTGCAAAACCAATTTCACCCCTACGGCGTGAACGGCTTGCCGGGAGAGTTTAAACTCTTTGAAAAGCAGTGTAATGACATGGTAAATTGGTCCTCAATCCCTCGCGTACAAGGCCTGACCTAGTTAAGGAACAAGAAATCCCCCTCCAACCTAATGTCCAACAACGTTTATTTACCAGCCCTTTCGGATTAGCGGGGCATTTGCTGATTAAGCCCTAAGATGAGAGGACATCCCGGTAGTTTGTGTTGCTTTAGAGAAGAGATCTGGCTTCATTATCTACTGTGTGTGTGTGTGTGTGTGTGTATGTGTGTGTGTATGTGTGTGTGCACGTACGGGCATGCACATCCCCTATCAAACACAGTAGTCGCCTTATTGTACCTCATCCTGGGGGGAGAAGGTGATCTGGGTGGACCCCCCTCCCAGATCCAGCATCCCCACAGTGGGTGTGTCAGAGCCATGGAGACCCCCTGCAGAGAGAGCGAGAGGAGGAGAGAGAGAAGGGAAGAAAGAGCGGGGGGGGGGGGCAGTGTGGTCACCAAGGAGGAACTGGGGATGCAGCGCTAGGCTAATCCAATAACAGGTAATCAACATTTCTTGTCCAGATTAATCTATTTAGCTGGTGTTCTGTTTATGTACCAGAGTAAAGCCTGTTCTGAACATTGAGCTTGGGGCCAGGGCCCCTGAGGGTGGTGGGGTCAGTACAGGACGTCTTGGCCTTTAGTTCACCGAATCGTTCCAAACTAAAACATATGGCTCCAGTATTGTATCAAATCGTCTTGAAAGGGAAAGATGCACACCCCTAGTAGATGGTCACATTCCCACTGGAATATATTTTCTCTTACATCTAGTACACCTTTAATCTAAGAGTTTACTCTATATCGATCCTTACCAATGCTATCTATGCCATTAGCAACTGACAGTAAACAAAGTTTGAAAGCATCTCACCTATGAGGAAGTTGACAGTGATCCAAGCAGAGATCCCTGTGAGGGGGAAAAAAAAAAAGAGATGGTGATTACCTCATCCCTCTTACATAGTTTGTACTGAAATCCTTTAAACAAAAAAAACAAAAAATGTCTAACCTTTAACAGTTAGTCATGCAACAGTGCTTAGGGGTCAACTATTTAGGTCAAATGAGGAGATTATGCTATATACATTATGTTTGCACTCAGTGAGTAGGACTCCATTGTGTGCATTAGTGCCTTTAACAACCCTTTCCTAGTTTATGGACTCAGAACTATATCATAGGAGCTTTAGGATAAAACTCTTACAGTAAGATGTCAAGAAGCAACTGACATTTACAAACAAACAACTTTAAAAAGAGTGCTGCGCTAGTAGTCATTATGACCAAAACACTGTCGCTTAGATACCATACACTTTGCCCACTTTATCCCTCCGTCCTCCCTCAAATACCACTTTGATTTTTTTATAAGTCTGTTCGATTCAGAGAAGCATGTGTAATCTCCACTAGGATTAGCGTCTGGGGAAAGAGCGGCAAAAATCGAACTGATAATAAGGCAGTGAAATCCGGTTATGGATCGAGGGGGAGTTTAGCATTACAGCTCAGCAATGACGCCAGAGGAATTTGTCCATTAGGCACAAAAACGTGAACTTCAAAGTTAATTCAGTAATCATACAAGGTATTTTCCAAGGGTCAGGTCACCTCCACTGTAACAAGCTGATAGACTTGGGGAAGAAGACAACATTTTCAGCCTCAGAAATCAAATGGAGGATATTCGGTTTGCAGAGATTAAACGGAACATTATCCTACATGCCCATAATTGCTTGTATAAACTACTTTAAAAGGATTGGATTTAAAATATTTTATGTACCGCTTTTGTGCCTATATCAAACATGGCTTTCAACACAAAACACCAATGTATATCTTATTTCAATATAACAATCCTATTAAAGCGTTAGTGCCCACAGTAATTGCAGAGAATTGAATGGTCAATACCAGGCCAAAGGACCAGTACCTAGTAGCCACAGAAACATAGCCTGTCACCAAACAGCTTGATGTTGCTCAAACAAGCCAGTAATGGACCAGAGTGGGCCTCTACCATCTAGGCCACTCCACTGGACACAGAGGGCTCCAGTCTAGTCCCAACTCCATTATTTACAAATGGTTTTAAATTCTGCACTCCTGTCAAAAGTTTTGCTGTAATTAGTCATGGAGGTTAAAGCGGAGATTGACACATTTAACTAGCTTTTTTCGCCATAATCCGCTAAGTGCCTCTGTATGCATTGGGTAATTCAGGGCAGGGTCAAACTGAGTGACCTCTCTCAGAGTCAATGCAACACTGTGCAGAAACATCCTAATCAGTGATCCCAAGGATCCAGTCCTGTGATAACTTCTGTTACCTCCAATTCATCATGCAAGACGAAAGAACATCTAGAAATGGTTATTAGAAGAACTATCAAATTAGAAAAAAATGTTCTACATCAAAAAGTCATACTGTTGTTACAGGATGTAGACAGGATAAAAAAAAAGGAAATGTCCTTAAATTGGCAAGGCCATGGAAATATTGCTTCACTAAGACCCAAACGGGTGCAGTGTAAAAACATTGAATTCTAATTGGATTAAGGGGGAATCTTGCATCTATAACAAAAAAAAATAAAAAATAAAGGTTTTATTGTATACAAAAATGTGAGTCCCACAGTACATGACACTAGAAACACCTGCAAGGGAATGACATGTTTTGTGAAACTACAAGTGGGTGAGGGCCAGACATACCTTCATCAGTGCCATCCATTATGGACACACTGTCCCCTCTGGACAGGAATGGAGACTCCCCAAACACCTCCCTCACCTAGATAGAAAGCTTAAGGTCAGTTCTTCCTCAACCATGTTTGGAAGCTGTTTTCCACATACAGTTGAAGTTGGAAGTTTACATCCACTTTGGTTGGAGACATTCAAACTCGTTTTTCAACCACTCCACAAGTCTCTTGTTAACAAACTATGGTTTTGGCAAGTCAGTTAGGACATCTACTTTGTGCATGACACAAGTCATTTTTCCAACAATTGTTTAGACAGATTATTTCACTTATAATTCCAGTGGGTAGGAAGTTTACATCCACTAAGTTGACTGTGCCTTTAAACAGCTTGGAAAAGACCAGAAATTGATGTCATGGCTTTAGAAGCTTCTGATAGGCTAGTTGACCTCATTTGAGTCAATTGGAGGTGTATCTGTGGATGTAGTTCAAGGCCTACCTTCAAACTCAATGCCTCTTTGCTTGACATCATGGGAAAATCAGCCAAGACCTCAGAAAAAGTATAGACCTCCACAAGTCTGGTTCATCCTTGGGAGCAATTTCCAAACGCCTGAAAGTACCACGTTCATCTGTACGAACAATAGTACACAAGTATAAACACCATGGGACCACGCAGCCGTCATATCACCCAGGAAGGAGACACGTTCTGTCTCCTAGAGATGAAAGTATTTTGGTGCGAAAAGTGCAAATCAATCCCAGAACAACAGCAAAGGACCTTGTGAAGATGCTGGAGGAAACAGGTACAAAAGTATCTATAGCCACAGTAAAACAAGTCCTATATCCACATAACCTGAAAGGCCGCTCAGCAAGGAAGAAGCCACTGCTCCAAAACCGGCATAAAAAAGCCAGACTACGGTTTGCAACTGCACATGGGGACAAAGATCGTACTTTTTGGAGAAATGTCCTCTGGTCTGATGAAACAAAAATAGAACTGTTTGGCCATAATGACCATCGTTATGTTTGGAGGAAAAAGGGGAGGTTTGCAGCCGAAGAACACCATCCCAACCGTGAAGCACGGGGTGGCAGCATCATGTTGTGGGGGTGCTTTGCTGTAGGAGGGACTGGTGCACTTCACAATATAGATGGCTTCATGAGGAAGGAAAATGTATCTGGATATATTGAAGCAGCATCTCAAGACAGGAGTCAGGAATTTAAAGCTTGGTGGCAAATGGGTCTTCCAAATGGACAATGACCCCAAGCATACTTCCAAAGTTGTGGCAAATTGGCATAAGGACAACAAAGTCAAGGTATTGGAGTGGCCATTACAAAGCCCTGACCTCAATCCTGTAGAAAATGTGTGGGCAGAACTGAAAACGCTTGTGCGAGCATGGAGGCCTACAAACCTGACACGGTTACACCAGCTCTGTCAGGAGGAATGGGCCAAAATTCACCCAACTTATTGTGGGAAGCTTGTGGAAGGCTACCCGAAACATTTGACCCAAGTTAAACAATTTAAAGGCAATGTTACCAAATACAAATTGAGTGATGAAAGAAATAAAAGCTGAAATAAATCACTCAACTATTATTCTGACATTTCACATTCTTAAAATTAAGTGGTGATCCTAACTGACCTAAGACTGGTAATTTTTACTAGGATTAAATGTCAGAAATTGTATAAAAAAAATGAGTTTAAATGTATTGCGCTAAGGTGTATGTAAACTTCCAACTTCAACTGTACATACTTCATGTACATGACACAATTCTTTCTATAAGGTATTATCTACATGAAATCAACTTTGCAATATATAAATACTACTATTCACGAGCTGTATAGATAGCACATTTATGCATCTTTAGGACAAGGATGACGTGCATTCAATTCACACCCCTCATTGTTGTAAAAAGGAGTTGGGTGTGTTAACACTTGGCCACGTAATAGTTCAACTACACACTAAACAGGTTTAGGGTGTGTAGTCCTTAGGTGAAGCTGTCATAGGCTATTAAATGGAGAGAGAGAGAAAAAAGAAAGAGGTGCAGAGGAGGATCTGTGAAAGGCGTGGAGGACCTGGAACACTGACAGGTGATCAAACAAAGAGGTCACTTATGCAATTCATTCATGTCATTAATTGCTTTCAGCTGATGGTATTACTGTACCAGGAGGACCACCAACAGCATGGGGTAAATTTAGACAAGTTATGCAATTACATAGCCTAGCTCATTTGTAAGTGGGCAACTCATTATTTGACCGCTGCCAACCTACATGCTTTTCCCAGCACAACTCGTCTTTTTCCAATGTAAAATCTGAAATCGGGGTGAAATGTAACAAAACAGCTAACGGAAACTCCACAAGGTGAGAGAGTGGGAACTGTGCAGTGTTTGTGGTATGGCAATCTATCTACGCAGTGAGTCCACAGACATTGGCCAGTGGTGAAAGGCTCACCCTGTCCAGTAGGTGTGTGGCCTTCTCCCCAGGCAAAAGACGGAGGCCTGCAGTGGCCTTGAGGACCAGAGGAGTGCTGCTCCATACGGAGGAGGGAATGCTGCCTTGGGCCACAGCCAACAGCTCCAGGATCCCTTCTTTACACTAAGAAACAAACCACAGTGGAACCAAGAGATTAGATTTCTAAAGATAATGTCAGTGCAATAACAAGAGATGGTCTACATTTAGGAGTATCTTGACTGTTCTTTTTAAATAGATATATGAAGTTGGTAACCTTTTCTGGGTCATCGGCATATGCAGATAGACCTGGTTTTATTGCTCTGAATGTTTCATGTGCCAATTTAGGAGCCTCTGTAGAAAAAGACAGAACAAATAGCATGAATCCCATTGCAGTGAAATACAGTTGACATTTAATTCACAATTGAAAGAATTGTAGGGTGCTAATGTAGATTTGAGTAATTCTAATAGTTACCACCAAAGCAGAAAACCCATGGCAAGCGGTGTGATATTATAAAGTAGCCTATATAACACTGCCATAAAAATTGACATGTTCTATCTTCTCAGAATTTCTACATTGCTTCTGTGAACCTCTACTTGACATGTTGCGTGTTTGTGGAAGAACAATGAGGGCTATTTCAACATAAATAGTAGGTGCTTGGTAGCCATCAGAATATAACAATCATTGGTTTAATAATAAAGCCAAAACAGCACTTAAATTATTTAGCTTAATGTTCAAATAATGCGGTAACTAAGCCATTTGACGATGCTTTACAGTAACTTTTTGGGGAGATTCCTGGTATGGGGTAGCGTAAGCCTAATATGAGGCACATAATACAAATTAAGCCTGAAAGTACATGTCTCACATGGATTCAAATCTGTAATTAATACTTTTGCTGCCGCACATAGATTACAAATTCTAAAAGCAATGCAGAGAGCTACATTTAATCGATCCATTTTGGTCAACTACATATGCAGATGCTATTCATAATACTATTCACCAAAACAAGTCCATTAATGGATGGAAGAGAGACAACGTTTTAATTTTGGGTTCAGAGGTATGGAGGTAACATTTCTACCTCTCCCAGTGTAATATATTTGTTTTCAACAATGCACACATGTACTGTACCGTTGTCCTCCAGTTGAAACTTGAAGACATGGATCCTTGTCCCTGTGCTCCCAGCATCAAACATAACGCCATATTGGAAACGTCCGCTGACCACTTCTGAGGATGTTGGTCTGTTGGGACTGCCCAACAAGCCCAATCTGTGTGGGAAGTGAGGTGGTATTTTGGAGATGGCTGGCCTTACACCATCATAGTGGCGCTTAACAAACATCAGGTAAGCTGCCAGGCAGCCCAAGAAGACAAAAACACTGGCCAACTTTGGTAATCTCATGGTGACTGGTGTGTGTAAGGCACATTCTGCAGTTCCATACAGAACTAAAGGCCGTTCGTCCTAAAAATGAAACACATACAGCAGTTAGCGTTCTGATAGAGGGCTGTTAGAAAGGTGACATCACGGGGGTCACCAAAGTTTAGCTAGCTACTTGTATACATCATTTCAAGCTTTTCAACACCAGCGCCACTAGCTATAAAACACCGTTGTAGTACTAGCTAAATAAGCTAGCTGATTGCTTTAGTGACTAACTAACGTACACTACTAGGTACTGTAATGTTCTCCCTTTTGAATTGCTAGCATGAAATCTTATGTAGGATAGTGTAAATACTGGCAGGCTAGATGTCACTTTATTGTAGTACAGTAAGAGACAAACAACATTTACTAACGTTAGCTAGTGTAGCAAATAGCTAACTGGCTTTGTTCCTGGCTTGCTTATATTGAAGACAACTTACGAGAGCAAATCCTATGCGTGTAGCATAAATAGCTAGCTAGCTACTTATTCTGATTCCATTCGCATTTTCGGTGTTCCTATCTGGAACGATAGTTTGAAAACTCATGTCAAATAATTAATTAGCTTGGTGCGCGGACCTCTATCCAATCCAAGTCTCTGTTTGATTACATCAGTGTGTGTTTTAGTGATGACGTGTGAAGAAAATGCCGCGTTCACAAACTAGTCGGAATTAGAAAACTAAAAAATGTCCGACTGGTTGAACGCGGTACGTGTATAACTGCATCCATTTAACAAGTCCGACATTTTCGAGTTTCCTTGTTCCGACTAGCAGATTAACCCGGCAAAATACCAAATATCTTCTATATAGGCTCAAAAGTGGTTTGTACATTATCTGGCAAATTAAAAGTGGCAAGATTATTTCCAGGACTGAAGGTTGGCACTACCCAAATACACTGTGACCATAATTCTGACAATTATTTAGTCAAGATTTTGTTAAACTACCTACCTACCTAGTGAAGCCACACAACTTCAGAAGTAGGCAAATTTATTATGGAAAGTAAATAATTTGTCTGTGAGAAAACAAAAACAACTCTTATCCATTGTTAGAATCGATTAAACAGTATGACAAACAATAATCAGACAAATATATCCTATGACTGCACAACATTGCATCACAACTTCAATTTGTGAAACCACATTTTTTGTTTTTTGAAAGGTTGGAATTTCTTATATCAAAGTATCGGGGTGCTATAACTGCACTAGGATGATGTACACGTTTGATGTGACCTCTCATTCTACCTGTACAATTCAAAGAATATTTTAGTTCAGAAGAGAGTTTATATGATTTGGTTGTGTAATCCACTGTTTGATTTCTATTTTGTTGATTTTAGCAGATTCACATGCTCTCTTTCAATTTGATCTCTATCTCATTCACTGTTACCCATATCCTAAAGTTAATCATTTAACATTTTAGCAATTAACAACTTTGCAACTATTTAGTGCTTTTTAGCTACTTTGCAACTAATTAGCATATTAGCCAACCCTTCTCCTATCCCCAACCTTAACCCTAACTTTAACCTGAACCCTAACCTTAACCCCTAACCTAGTGTAACAGTATAACTTTAGTCCGTCCTCTCGCCCATACCCGGGCTCGAACCAGGGACCCTCTGCACACATCAACAACTGACACCCACGAAGCATCGTTACCCATCGCTCCACAAAAGCAAGGGGAACCAACATCACCGATTGAAACGCTATTAGCGCGCACCACCGCTAACTAGCTAGCCATTTCACATCGGTTACACACCCCCCCCTTTTGACCTCCTCCTTTTCCGCAGCAACCAGGGTCACGGCACCAATGTAACAGTATAACTTTAGTCCATCCCCTCGCCCATACCCGGGCTTGAACCAGGGACCAGCTTGTGTCAAAAACACTTCACCTCCCTCTCCAACAATTAATAGTTTTGTTAAAGTTTACCAGTTTGTCGCAATAGGCCCCCCTTGCTACTCTATTCATTACCTCAATAATCAATCATTAGACATTGATGTATGGGCCAATCTTTTGGTGTGCTTTCTTATGCACACATGTAACACTCTGAACGTACCCCCCAACACAACCACACACACTCATGCATATAAGTATGCTGAACAAAAATATAAATACAACATGCAACAACTTTGAAGATATTGCTGATGTAACTTTACGCCCGTCCCCTCGCCCCGACCTGGGTGCGAACCAGGGACGCTCTGCACACGTCAACAGTCACCCTCGAAGCATCGTTACACAAAAGCTGCGGGGAACCACTACTTCAAGGTCTCAGAGCAAGTGACGTCACTAGCGCGCACCATCGCTAACTAGCTAGCCATTTCACATCGACTGCACTTACCCCCCCCCCCCCCTTTTGACGTCCTCCTCTCACCGATTGAAATGCCACTAACGCACACCACCGCTAACTAGCTAGCCATTTCAGATCCGCTACACTCACCCCCCTTTTTACCTCCTCCACTTTCCGCAGCAACCAGTGATCCGGGTCAACAGCATCAATGTAACGGTATAGACTTTGCGTCCGTCTGCTCGCCCCGACCTGGGTGCGAACCAGGGACGCTCTGCACACGTCAACAGTCACCCTCGAAGCATCATTACCCTTGCAGAGGGAACCACTACTTCAAGGTCTCAGAGCAAGTGACGCCACTAGCGCGCACCACCGCTAACTAGCTAGCCATTTCACATTGGCTACACTGAGTTACAGTTAAAAAAGTAAATCAGTCAATTGAGATAAATTCATTAGGCCCTAATCTATTGATTTCACATGACTGGGCAGAGGCACTGCCATTGGTGGGCCTGGGAGGGCATAGGCCCACCCACTTGGGAGCCAGGCCTTCCCAATCAGATTTCGTTTTTTGACCACAAAAGGGCTTTATTACAGACAGAAATATTCCTCGGTTTCATCAGCTGTCCGGGTGGTTGGTCTCAGAAGATCCCACAGGTGAAGACGTGGTCTGCGGTTGTGTTGTGTGACAAAACTGCATATTTTAGAGTGGCCTTTTATTGTACCCAGCACAAGGTGCACCTGTGAAATGATCATGCTTTTAAATCATCTTCTTGATATGCCACACCTGTCAGGTGGATGGATTATCTTGACCAAGGCTCAAATGCTCACTAACAGGGATGTAAACAAATTTGGGCACAACATTTGAGAGAAAAGGTTTTTGTGAGTATGGAACATTTCTGGGATCTTTTATTTCAGCTCATGAAACATAGGACCAACACTTTACATGTAGCATTTATATTTTTGTTCAGTGTAAATAAATGACTGGCATTGAGGGGCTTTGGGAATTTGAAGGGAGGTTGGTGATGGTTTTGTAGATATTCAATTAGAGTCCCAGAATTCAAAGTCTCTGCAGATGTAGAGGACGCCGTGAAAAGACTATATGCTCAGTAGTGTGTGTGGGGGGGGGTTTGTTTAACTCAATTTGTCATAACTATTCAAAGGATATATAATTGGAGCATAAAATAACAAATCTACAATTCAGTGTGCTGCATGGAGTCAGGATTTATGCCAATCGACACAAAAACAAATTATGAGAAAAGAACTGTGAAAAAATATATTTAAAAAAAGGACCAGGTTTTATTTTTTATTATAATTTATTTATTCTCTCTCTCTCTCTCTCTCTCTCTCTCTCTCTCTCTCTCTCTCTCTCTCTCTCTCTCAGGACGTTTTTCTGAGCTTTCTGCAGTCTAAAGCCTTTACACTCTTCATGAGGTAGAGAAATAGTACAGTTTCATCACTCTGTGGTCCATATATGTAATTTAATATTTAAGCCCCTAACAGCTTTTTATCAGTTAATGGGTCAGACAACATGCTTGATGGTTCTGTAATCTTTCTCTTCCATGAGCAAACATTTTAATAATAATGATAATAATAACAAAAGCACGTTGAGTGGATCCTAATCGGCACAGAGATTTACATACAAATGACATTTAGAACAATTACTTCAGATCATTAAGGGGCACTTTCAATGGAATGATGACTAATCCAACTAAGTTGTTAAGCGAGGCAGAAATGTCTGCGTGGGGAGGAAAGAGCCCCTCTGACCTGCTTCTGCTCCCATCATGCCTATGATCATGGATTCTCAAGGAATGTCTTTGCCCCCTTAGTTCTATCTAGTCACTTTTAACCACACGGTAAGTGGTAACCACTACTAGTACTACTACTTCTACTATTACTACTACTAAATTGCTTATAAGCTATTGTGAACACGAGTAGCAGTAAGAATATAACTACATAATATTGGTAGTGTTTTCTCAATGTTCTAAACAGTAAACTACTAATAGTAGTAGTAGTAGTAGTAGTAGTAGTAGTAGTAGTAGGACTAGAATAGATAGATAGTAGTAAAAGTAGTGGTAGTAGTAGAGTGCAAACCATGTGTATATTCCTATATTTTAAGGAGGGTTCACTTAGGTGAGTCTGTAGAGGGTTGAATTCTAATAATGTCATAAAGCACTTTTTCCTTTCAAATTCCAAATATAGAAATCGACAAATCAACTCAACACAGAGGATGATTGAGATAAATATTGTCCAAATATCTTAATGCAAGGACTATGCTTCCCTTCATTGTGGATAGAAATGGGTTAGGACTTTTCAAAATGTCCCTCTTTTCATAACTAGCATCATAGTCTCTTCTATCAGACTCTTGAGCCACAGTAAATAAAGACAGCAGGTTGACACAGCTTTGTGGGATTACTGTTAAAACTAGGATGACTCAATAACATATATTTGACCATTTCTGTTTCCCTAATGGCTTGTTTTCTATGCACACAGTTACGCTAAAGGAGTGGAACTTACTTTCCACGGAGTTGCATTATTTTCCAGAGAACACATAGACCCCCTTGTTGATTATAACCCTTATATACCATGGCTATAATTTGCCGCTAGAAATGTGTTCATTTGCATGTAGAAATGTGTTCAATCTGGCAATTTTACTAGATAGCTACATTAGTTGCCTTGGTAACCAAACAAACAGACTTGCTAGTTTAGCTAACCAAACCATTAGTCCTAGCTTGCTATTATGAACATCGAATTCAGTAATGCTAATAATGTTTTCAAGTCGACTTTTACTTTCAAAGCAGCTCAAAAATAGAACATGTGAGAATGAACTAAAGCCTTTGAATTTTTTGTTGCGTTACGCCTAAAAACAGCCCTTAGGCTTTGGCCTTATTGCTATTATAAACAGGTTACCACATAAATAAATTGAACTACCCAGTTTATGAAGGGAAATAATGTACGCACCTGAATGCCCTTCAAGACAGTCAGATATTAGTATTCAATTATTCATCATAAGGAACAAGGATTTGAAGTGTTTGTCCTATATTTAGGACCTATAAGAACGTTTAGGATTTTTTTTTTTTACATATTTAACCCCATAGTTTTGTTGGCACAAAATTACCTCCATGCTTCCATTAATTTGTATGGGTTACCTTCAGACGAGTTCCGTGTGGGTTGTAGAGCATAACGGAGAACACTGTTGTTAGTGTTTAGGCCAAACCGTTCGGACAGTCAGATGTTTTCGTGAGAAGACCGATTTTGGAGATGTCTCATGGTCTGACAAACACCGCTGTAGCTCGGCCACCTTCCATCGCTGACGCGGAAAGCCGACATAGGCAGATTTGGAGGATTGAGACGCACCCCATACTAATCAGATTTCTCTAGTTTAAACTGACAGATTTTGACTGGGATATTTTTTGTTACTTAGATTGACACACGGGTGAGCAGTAGCCTATACCCTGAATAATAAGAAAACCCCTTACAGAAAAAATGTGTCTAATACAGCTCTTATTGGTAAATCTAAATATACATAACCTCAGCAAAAGCCATGACCTGCTGTATTTCATGGGGACAGGGCGACATCGGATGAGATGACATTTAATCGACTTTTGGAGAATTAGTCATTCCTTATTATCAAAGTGGTTTTTCAACTAACATAACAGGATTTTCCTAGAAAATCCCATTGAACACACATTTTAATTTCTTTTCTACTGGTCAATCATGTTGAAGGCAACGTAAATAATCCAATGAGATTAATCAGCAGTCTATTTCTTTTTGCAGAGTTTGGTACAGTATGCTTCAAGAAAGGCTGGATTACAGACTTTCAGTCTTGGGTTTTAGATTTTTGAATTAAACAGCTCTTTTGAACATTATGATCCCAATTACTGAAGAGGATGAAAGATTGTTATGGTGAGTGAATGAGGACCCAAAAGCGAATCAACTTAAACAGAGCTTCTTTAATTACCAAACATAGGTAGGCTCAGATGGACCGGCAGATTCCGACAGGACAGGACAAGGTTACAGCAAACATGACGGCAGTCTGGTTCAGGCATGAATGACACAAACAAACAAGAATCCGACAAGGACAGGAGCAGAAACAGAGAGAGATATAGGGACCTAATCAGAGGGAAAAAGGGAACAGGTGGGGAACGGGGTGAATGGGTAGTTAGAGGAGACAAGGGACAGCTGGGGGAAAGCGGGGGAGAAAAGGTAACCTAACACGACCAGCAGAGGGAGACAGGGTGAAGGGAAAGGACAGAGACAAGACAACATGACAGTACATGACAGTACCCCCCCACTCACCGAGCGCCTCCTGGCGCACTCGAGGAGGAAACCTGGCGGCAACGGAGGAAATCATCAATCAGCGCACGGTCCAGCACGTCCCGAGAGGGAACCCAACTCCTCTCCTCAGGACCGTACCCCTCCCAGTCAACTAGGTACTGATGACCACGGCCCCGAGGACGCATGTCCAAGATTTTACGGACCCTGTAGATAGGTGCGCCCTCGACAAGGATGGGGGGGGGGGGGGGGAGACGAGCGGGGGCGCGAAGAACGGGCTTAACACAGGAGACATGGAAGACCGGGTGGACGCGACGAAGATATCGCGGAAGAAGAAGTCGCACTGCGACAGGATTAATGACCTGAGAGATACGGAATGGACCAATGAACCGCGGGGTCAACTTGCGAGAAGCCGTCTTAAGGGGAAGGTTCTGAGTGGAGAGCCAAACTCTCTGACCGCGACAATATCTAGGGCTCTTCGTTCTACGCTTATTAGCAGCTCTCACAGTCTGCGCCCTATAACGGCAAAGTGCAGACCTGACCCTCTTCCAGGTGCGCTCGCAACGTTGGACAAAAGCCTGAGCGGAGGGGACGCTGGACTCGGCGAACTGAGACGAGAACAACGGAGGCTGGTACCCGAGGCTACTCTGAAAAGGAGATAGCCCGGTCGCAGACGAAGGAAGCGAGTTGTGGGCGTATTCTGCCCAGGGGAGCTGTTCTGACCAAGACGCAGGGTTGCGAAAAGAAAGACTGCGTAAGATGCGACCAATAGTCTGATTGGCCCGTTCTGCTTGACCGTTAGACTGGGGGTGAAAGCCGGAAGAGAGACTGACGGAAGCCCCAATCAAACGGCAAAACTCCCTCCAAAATTGAGACGTGAATTGCGGACCTCTGTCCGAAACGACGTCTGACGGAAGGCCATGAATTCTGAAAACATTCTCGATGATGATTTGTGCCGTCTCTTTAGCAGAAGGAAGCTTAGCAAGGGGAATGAAATGAGCCGCCTTAGAGAACCTATCGACAACCGTAAGAATAACAGTCTTCCCCGCTGACGAAGGCAGTCCGGTGACAAAATCTAAGGCGATGTGAGACCACGGTCGAGAGGGAATAGGAAGCGGCCTGAGACGGCCGGCAGGAGGAGAGTTACCGGACTTAGTCTGCGCGCAGACCGAACAAGCAGCCACGAAACGACGCGTGTCATGCTCCCGGGTGGGCCACCAGAAACGCTGGCGAATGGAAGCAAGCGTACCCCGAACGCCAGGGTGGCCGGCTAACTTGGCAGAGTGAGCCCACTGAAGAACGGCCAGACGAGTAGGAACAGGAACGAAAAGAAGGTTCCTAGGACAAGCGCGCGGCGACGGAGTTTGAGTGAGTGCTTGCTTTACCTGCCTCTCAATTCCCCAGACAGTCAACCCGACAACACGCCCCTCAGGGAGAATCCCCTCGGGGTCAGTGGAGGCTACTGAGGAACTGAAGAGACGAGACAAAGCATCAGGCTTGGTGTTCTTAGAGCCCGGACGATAAGAAATCACGAACTCGAAACGAGCGAAAAACAGCGCCCAACGCGCCTGACGCGCATTAAGTCGTTTGGCAGAACGGATGTACTCAAGGTTCCTATGGTCAGTCCAAACGACAAAAGGAACGGTCGCCCCCTCCAACCACTGTCGCCATTCGCCTAGGGCTAACCGGATGGCGAGCAGTTCGCGGTTGCCCACATCATAGTTACGTTCCGACGGCGACAGGCGATGAGAAAAATACGCGCATGGGTGGACCTTGTCGTCAGAGAGGGAGCGCTGAGAAAGGATGGCTCCCACTCCCACCTCTGACGCGTCAACCTCGACAACGAACTGTCTAGAGACGTCAGGTGTAACAAGGATAGGAGCGGATGTAAAACGATTCTTGAGGAGATCAAAAGCTCCCTGGGCGGAAACGGACCACTTAAAGCACGTCTTGACAGAAGTAAGGGCTGTGAGAGGAGCTGCCACCTGACCGAAATTACGGATGAAACGACGATAGAAGTTCGCGAAGCCGAGAAAGCGCTGCAGCTCGACGCGTGACTTAGGGACGGGCCAATCAATGACAGCTTGGACCTTAGCGGGATCCATCTTAATGCCTTCAGTGGAAATAACAGAACCGAGAAATGTGACGGAGGAGGCATGAAAAGTGCACTTCTCAGCCTTCACAAAAAGACAATTCTCTAAAAGGCGCTGGAGGACACGTCGAACGTGCTGAACATGAATCTGGAGTGACGGTGAAAAAATCAGGATATCGTCAAGGTAAACGAAAACAAAGATGTTCAGCATGTCTCTCAGGACATCATTGACTAATGCCTGAAAGACAGCTGGAGCGTTAGCGAGGCCGAAAGGAAGAACCCGGTATTCAAAGTGCCCTAACGGAGTGTTAAACGCCGTCTTCCACTCGTCCCCCTCCCTGATGCGCACGAGATGGTAAGCGTTACGAAGGTCCAACTTAGTGAAAAACCTGGCTCCCTGCAGGATCTCGAAGGCTGAAGACATAAGAGGAAGCGGATAACGATTCTTCACTGTTATGTCATTCAGCCCTCGATAATCTATGCAGGGGCGCAGAGACCCGTCCTTCTTCTTGACAAAAAAAAACCCCGCTCCGGCGGGAGAGGAGGAGGGGACTATGGTACCGGCGTCAAGAGCTACAGACAAATAATCTTCGAGAGCCTTACGTTCGGGAGCCGACAGAGAGTATAGTCTACCCCGGGGGGGGGGTGGTTCCCGGAAGGAGATCAATACTACAATCATACGACCGGTGTGGAGGAAGAGAGGTGGCCCTGGACCGACTGAACACCGTGCGCAGATCGTGATATTCCTCCGGCACCCCTGTCAAATCACCAGGCTCCTCCTGTGAAGAAGAGACAGAGGAAACAGGAGGGATAGCAGACATTAAACATTTCACATGACAAGAGACGTTCCAGGAGAGGATAGAATTACTAGACCAATTAATGGAAGGATTATGACAAACTAGCCAGGGATGGCCCAAAACAACAGGTGTAAAAGGTGAACGAAAAATTAAAAAAGAAATGGTTTCACTATGATTACCAGAAACAGTGAGGGTTAAAGGTAGCGTCTCACGCTGAATCCTGGGGAGAGGACTACCATCCAGGGCGAACAAGGCCGTGGGCTCCTTTAACTGTCTGAGAGGAATGTCATGTTCCCGAGCCCAGGTCTCGTCCATAAAACAGCCCTCCGCCCCAGAGTCTATTAAGGCACTGCAGGAAGCTGACGAACCGGTCCAGCGTAGATGGACCGACAAGGTAGTGCAGGATCTTGAAGGAGAGACAGGAGTAGTAGCGCTCACCAGTAGCCCTCCGCTTACTGACGAGCTCTGGCCTTTTACTGGACACGAAGTGACAAAATGACCAGCGGAACCGCAATAGAGACAGAGGCGGTTGGTGATTCTCCGTTCCCTCTCCTTAGTCGAGATGCGGATACCTCCCAGCTGCATGGGCTCAGCACCCGAGCCGGCAGAGGAAGATGGTAGTGATGCGGAGAGGGAGGCGACGGAGAGCGCGAGCTCCTTTCCACGAGCTCGGTGACGAAGATCAACCCGTCGCTCAATGCGAATAGCGAGTTCAATCAAGGAATCCACGCTGGAAGGAACCTCCCGGGAGAGAATCTCATCCTTTACCTCTGCGCGGAAACCCTCCAGAAGACGAGCGAGCAAGGCCGGCTCGTTCCAGCCACTGGAGACAGCAAGAGTGCGAAACTCAATAGAGTAGTCTGTTATGGATCGATTGCCTTGACATAGGGAAGACAGGGCCCTGGAAGCCTCCTCCCCAAAAACAGATCGATCAAAAACCCGTATCATCTCCTCCTTAAAGTCTTGATACTGGTTAGTACACTCAGCCCTTGCCTCCCAGATTGCCGTGCCCCACTCACGAGCCCGTCCAATAAGGAGAGATATGACGTAGGCGACACGAGCAGTGCTCCTGGAGTAAGTGTTGGGCTGGAGAGAAAACACAATATCACACTGGGTGAGGAACGAGCGGCATTCAGTGGGCTCCCCAGAGTAACACGGCGGGTTATTGATTCTGGGCTCCGGAGATTCGAAAGCCCTGGAAGTGGCCGGTGGATCGAGGCAGAGATGGTGAACCTGTTCTGTGAGGTTGGAGACTTGGGTGGCCAGGGTCTCAACGGCATGTCGAGCAGCAGACACTTCCTGCTCGTGTCTGCCTAGCATCGCTCCCTGGATCCCGACGGCTGAGTGGAGAGGATCCGAAGTCGCTGGGTCCATTCTTGGTCGGATTCTTCTGTTATGGTGAGTGAATGAGGACCCAAAAGCGAATCAACTTAAACAGAGCTTCTTTAATTACCAAACATAGGTAGGCTCAGATGGACCGGCAGATTCCGACAGGACAGGACAAGGTTACAGCAAACATGACGGCAGTCTGGTTCAGGCATGAATGACACAAACAAACAAGAATCCGACAAGGACAGGAGCAGAAACAGAGAGAGATATAGGGACCTAATCAGAGGGAAAAAGGGAACAGGTGGGGAACGGGGTGAATGGGTAGTTAGAGGAGACAAGGGACAGCTGGGGGAAAGCGGGGGAGAAAAGGTAACCTAACACGACCAGCAGAGGGAGACAGGGTGAAGGGAAAGGACAGAGACAAGACAACATGACAGTACATGACAAAGATAACAATACATCATTCTTCGATAGTCAGAATGATGGTATATGACCTTAGGAATTTATAAACAGCCAATGCTTTGCTCGAAGAAATACATAAAATACACATATTTACTTCGAAAAATGAAAGGTAGCTCAGGCCAGATGTCCATGCTGCCCATCTCCTAATCCTTTGAGAACCCTGATTTAAAAGATGAAAGTGGAATCTTCTATTACTTACTATTCTAATATACTGTATTTACACTGAATTATATCCCTATAAATCCCTGAATTATTTCCTAATAATCCTCCTTATAGTATCATGTGGCCTAGATATATAGCAAGTAACTACAAGTCACATGGTTGTTGACTGAATCATCTCCTCTTTCTCACATATACACCCCCCTTATACACCCCCCTTTTGATTTTGGATTGTATTCTCCAATATAAATAATGTGGGATTTTGTGAGGTGTTGATACTACAATCCAAACTGTAAAACCAGAGAAAATACAGACCATATCCAAAAGAGCTTACATTTACATTCTAGTCATTTACCAAATTTGCCATCATACATGGAAACTGACTGCATAATCATTAACGACGGGCTGACACTAGTGTCCCCCAATTTCATATGTTCATCCTTTGCCAACTGAGCCAAAGGTCCAGGTGAAAACTTCAGGTTACTTTCAGCACTCTTAAGCATCACCTATGTCAGAAAATCTTAAAACGTTATACAAAAGTACCCAAACACCTCCACTATTTTACAACCCATGTAGGCACAGGACCTTGGTTACCCTTTGTTGAGGCTATTGCTAATATAGTCCTGTCTCCACTCCAGTATTTCACTTATAGCTGATTGCATTATGCAGTTCCAATCCAATATTTACTAGCTCAGGTCCTTTATAAATGGGAAATAAAAGGGATAAGTGGGTAATACCACTTTGATTCATTATATAATGATTTAAAGGAGTGCAGGCAGGGGAACTATAATAATATTAATGTGATAATTTAATGCAATTTTCTTTATTTGATGTGTTCTGAATCGTCAGGCTAATCTGCAGACATTGTTTATTAAATGAAAAAAGGGAAGAATCACAACTATGGCTAATCCCTTAGCCAATGTCCTGTTGGGGGAGCAGGTGGGGAGGAGAGATTTAGAATTCACTGAGAGACTTTCACTTAAGGAAAATTAAGTTAGCCTAACCTGGCTTATTTTTACATGCCATGTATTATATAAGGAGAAGGGGGGGGGGGGGCATCATGAATGGTATGTGGAGCAGCAGTGGAATGTGTCATGCAATCTGAGGGTTACGTGTTTTGTCACATCAAAAGATACATCACACACTCAATTGTAAAACTGAGTTTTATACTGTAGATCGTGCCCATATTGCCACCTTCAACCACTGCACAGAATTAATGTTAAAATTAATTATACTGATTCTTGTAGGCTTTCTGTCATTTGAAGTTTGAGGTTCCAGCGTAATCCCTTCCGGGAATAGCTTTCTCACTCATTTTATGGACCAGAGATATATATCACTGATTCAATATAAAGTTGACATCTAAGCTATGAAAATATTGAATTTTAATGGCACACATGATCTGTGGTATTCCGATTAAAATGAATGTGGAGATCAGGATTTTTGTCCCAATCTGTTTATTTAGCTTGGAGACATTTTATATGACCAACCATCTGTCTTTCGGGAAACTCCACTGAGAATTGTCCGTGAATGTAAATGCAATTACCATAGCTTGCACTCTCAAAATAAAGGTTATTTCCATGATTTGATCAATTCATTTATGATTTGGCAGATTGTATCAGGGTTTTTTACTGTACCATTGATCACAAATGTTAATGTTATTTATGAACTGAATATGTAGATATATCCCCATACAGAACATTTCTATATTTACATGTATTTTAACAACATGTATGTAAATGTAAATGTATTTATGTATAAGTAAATTACTGATACATAAATATATGTTTAATTCTTATATGTACCAAAATACATGGACATATTACAACATTTGCCGTTTTCATATACTTATACATAGTGTATTCGGAAAGTAGGCAGACCCCTTCACGTTTTAATTTTTTTTGTTACGTTACAGACGTATTCTAAAATTGATTACATTGTTTTTTTCCCCTCATTAATCAACACACAATACCCCATAATGACAAAGTGAAAACAGGATTTTAGAGCTGTTTTAATTAATTAATTAATTACATAACTACTTAGACCCTTGCTATGAGACTCAAAATTGCGCTTAGGTGCATCCTGTTTCCATTGATCATCCTTGAGATGTTTCTACAACTTGATTGTAGTCCACCTGTGGTAAATTCAGTTCATTGGACATGATTTGGAAAGGCTCAAACCTGTCTATATAAGGTCCCACAGTTGACAGTGCATGTCAGAGTAAAAACCAAGCCATGAGGACGAAGGAATTGTCAGTAGAGCTCCGAAACAGGATTGTGTTGAGGCACAGATCTGGGGAAGGGTACCAAAGAATGTATGCAGCATTGAAGTTCCCGAAGAACACAGTGGCCGCCATCATTCCTAAATGGAAGAAGTTTGGGACCACCAAGACTCTTCCTAGAGCTGGCTGCCCGGGGAGCAATCAGGGAGAAGGGCCTTGGTCAGGGAGGTGAACAAGAACTTGATGGTCACTCTGACAGAGCTCCAGAGTTTCTCTGTGTGTGGAATTGGGAGAAACTTCCAGAAGGACAACCATCTCTGCAGCACTCCATCAATCAAGCCTTTATGGTGGAATGGCCAGATGGAAGCCACTCCTCAGTAAAAGTCAAATGACAGCCCGCTTGGAGTTTGCCAAAAAGGCACCTAAAGGACTCTCAGAACATGAGAAATAAGATTATCTTGTCTGATGAAACCAACATGTTACTATTTGGCCTGAACGGTGAAGCATGATGATGGCAGCATCATGCTGTGGAGATGTTTTTCAGGGACTGGGAGACAAGTCAGGATAAAGATATCCTTGATGAAAACCTGCTCCAGAGCGCTCAGGACCTCAGACTGGGTGAAGGTTCACCTTCCAACAGGACAACAACCCTAAGCACACAGCAAAGACAATGCAAGAGTGGCTTCAGGACAAGTCTCTGAATGTCATTGAGTGGCCCAGAAGAGCCTGGACTTGTACTTGATCAAACATCTCTGGAGAGACCTGAAAATAGCTGTGCAGCGACACACCCCATCCAAATTGAGGGAGCTTCAGAGGATCTACAGAGAATAATGGGAGAAACTCCTCAAATACAGGTGTGCCAAGCTTGTAGAATCATACCATTAAGACTTGAGGCTGTAATCACTGCCAAAGGTACGTCATCAAAGTACTGAGTAAAGGGTCTGAATACTTATGCAAAAGTGATATTTCAGTTTTTATTTTGAATACATTTGCAAAAATTTCTAAAAACCTGTTTTTGCTTTGTCATTATGGTGTATTGTGTGTATATTGAAATTATCCATTGAATGGATTTAGAATAAGGATGTAACGTAACAAAATGTGGAAAAAGTTTACTTATTCCACATTTTGTTGTGTTACAGCCTGAATTCAAAATGGATTAAACAAAAAAAAAAAATCTCACCCATCTACACACATCATTAAGAAACGCCATGTTACCTCTGAAGTTGCTACATATTTTATTGAGTTTATTGAGTGTATGAACAATACTCCACCACCTATTCTGACTTCCTCTTGTGATGAATTAGTTGATCACTTTAAAAGCACATTAAGGGCAACCATAGCTCCAGTAAAGTTGAAAAAGGCCACATCCACAAAATTGCACAAAGGTAAAGTGGAGAAAGTCAAAGCTGCAGGTCCATTATGATATTCTGAGAGAAGAACTTGTCATATATAACAAGGTAATTAGAAAGGCCAGACAAGCACATTTTTCTAACTTGATCACTATAAATCAGAATAATTTGAGAGTGCTCTTCTCGACCATTGATGGCCTGATAAATCCTAACCCCTCAAACCTATGTGAACTTTCCTCCACATCTAAATGTGATGAGTTTGAGGCATATTTCAGAGATAAGATTAGGCTGGTTATCAGTCAATTAAGATCTGATGAGAAGTTTGATGATATGTGCCCTAGCCTACCACGCAACGGCACTACAGGCTTATTTTACCTGGTTGACACAGAAATGCTCAGGAAAGTGATATCACAATTTAAGCCTTCAAACTGCTTTCTCGATCCTATCCCCACTGCCTTCTTCAAAACAGTTTTAATTGCATATCTGAAGAAGTACAAGCTATTGTTAATCACTCCTTGTTCACAGACATTTTTCCCACTGCACTAAAAACTGCTATGGGGAAACCCCCTCTGTCGAAAATAAATCTAGATTCTTCAGCTCTTAGCAATTTTCCACCAATTTCCAACCTTTCATTCTTAAGCAAAATTCTTAAGAAATTAGTTTTCAAACAGACACATTATTTTATACCTATTTAACTGGTCAAGAGTGTTTTGTCACCCTTGGTGAACATAACTCAGAGAAAAACATATCACATGTGACGTTCCACAAGGTTTGATTTTGGTTCCTGTACTGTTCAGTTTATACGTACAGTTGAAGTCGGAAGTTTACATACACTTAGATTGGAGTCATGACAACTCATTTTCCAACCACTCTACAATGTCTTGTTAACAAACTATAGTTTGGCAAGTCGGTTAGGACATCTACTTTCTGCATGACACAAGTCATTTTTCCAACAATTGTTTACAGACAGATTATTTCACTTATAATTCACTGTATCACAATTCCAGTGGGTCAGAGGTTTACATACACTAAGTTAACTGTGCCTTTAAACAGCTTGGAAAATTCCAGAAAATTAGGTCATGGCTTTAGAAGCTTCTGATAGTTGACCTCATTTGAGTCAATTGGAGGTGTACCTGAGGATGTATTTCAAGGCCTACCTTCAAACTCAGTGCCTCTTCGCTTGACATCATGGGAAAATCTAAAGAAATCAGCCAAAACCTCAGAAAAAAATTGTAGATCTCTACAAATCTGGTTCATCATTGGGAGCAATTTCCAAATGCCTGAAGGTACCACGTTCATCTGTTCATCTATAAACAACATTGGACCACGCAGCCGTCATACCGCTCAGGAAGGAGACGAATTCTATCTCCTAGAGATGAACGTACTTTGGTGCGAAAACTGTAAATCAATCCCAGAACAACAGCAAAGGACCTTGTGAAGATGCTGGAGGAAACAGGTACAAAAGTATCTATAGCCTCAGTAAAACGAGTCCTATATCGACATAACCTGAAAGGCCACTAAGCAAGGAAGAAGCCACTGCTCCAAAACAACCATAAAAAAGCCAGACTACGGTTTGCAACTGGACATGGGGACAAAGATCGTACTTTTTGTAGAAATGTCCTCTGGTCTGATGAAACAAAAATAGAACTGTTTGGCCATAATGACCATTGTTATGTTTGGAGAAAAAAGGGGGAGTCTTGCAAGCCGAGGAACACCATCCCAACCGTGAAGCACGAGGGTGGCAGCATCATGTTGTGGGGGTGTTTTGCTGCAGGATGGACTGGTGCACGTCACAAAATAGATGCCATCATGAGGAAAGAAAATGGTGTGGATATATTGAAGCAACATCTAATGACATCAGTCAGGAAGTTAAGGCTTGGTCACAAATGGGTCTTCCAAATGGACAATGACCCAAAGCATACTTCCAAAGTTGTGGCAAAATGGCTTAAGGACAACAAAGTCAAGGTATTGGAGTGGCCATCACAAAGCCCTGACCTCAATCCCATAGAAAATGTGTGGGCAGAACTGAAAAAGCGTGTGCGAGCAAGGAGGCCTACAAACCCGACTCAGTTACACCAGCTCTGTCAGGAGGAATGGGACAAAATTCACCTAACTTATTATGGGAAGCTTGTGGAAGGCTACCTAAAACGTTTGACCCAAGTTAAACAATTTAAAGGCAATGCTACCAAATACTAATTGAGTGTATGTAAACTTCTGACCCACTGGGAATGTGATGAAAGAAAGAAAAGCTGAGATAAATCATTCTCTCTACTATTATTCTGACATTTTCACATTCTTAATATAAAGTGGTGATCCTAACTGACCTAAGACATGGCATTTTTTACTAAGATTAAATGTCAGGAATGTCACGTTCTGACCTTTATTTCCTTTATTTTGTATTTATTTAGTATGGTCATGGCGTGAGTTGGGTGGGCAGTCTATGTTTGATTTTCTATGATTTGGGGATTTCTATGTTTCGGCCTAGTATGGTTCTCAATCAGAGACAGGTGGCATTAGTTGTCTCTGATTGAGAATCATACTTAGGTAGCCTGGGTTCCACTGTTTGTTTGTGGGTGATTGTCTATGTTAGTGGCTTGTGTCAGCACAGGTCTCATTTGTAGCTTCACGGTCGTCATTGGTAGCTTCACGGTCGTCATTGGTAGCTTCACGGTCGTCATTGGTAGCTTCACGGTCGTCATTGGTAGCTTCACGGTCGTCATTGGTAGCTTCACGGTCGTCATTGGTAGCTTCACGGTCGTCATTGGTAGCTTCACGGTCGTCATTGGTTTATTGTTTTTTGTATAGTGTTGCAGTGTTCAGTGTTTTCTTTATTAAAATTCACTATGAACACATACCACGCCGCATTTTGGTCCTCTGATCCTTCTCGCCTCTCCTCTTCAGATGAAGAGGAGGAAGACCGTGACAAGGAATTGTGAAAAACTGAGTTTAAATGTATTTGGCAAATGTGTATGTAAACTTCCGACAGCAACTGTATGTTTAAATATATAGTATGGAAATACATTTTGAGCGCATGCAGTGAGAATCGCAGAATGGTGAACTAAACGACGGAGAGTTTTGACTGTGTGATATTAGATTGCTTGTTGTGTAAATATTTTCTGTCTGGATTTGAATGATTTGTGTAAAATAGTAAAATATGTTCCAAAATATATTTCATAAATATTTCATAAATATACATTGCCATGTATTTTAATGAATGGAAATGTTGTCTTTTTACCTTACATTTTGGAGCTAGGCTACATTAAAATGATATGCATAAAACTAAGTTTTATGCATATGCATAAAGTTTATGCATAAGTTCAGCAATAAATCACTTTGACAAATTTGAATGAATAGCACATGACTGACAACTAAAAGTGCTTTCAATAATCTTTATTTTTTGCTCAAATAACTTTTGTGTATAATAACTGAAATGCGACATGGGAATCACTGTAAGGTCACATCTGAAACACAAAATATAATGTTTAAATGACCTTTGTGCACTTAACATCTGTATTTCAAAAGTATAGTTACAATGCAGATTCCTTCACCTCCAGTGTCCATTTTCAGGCTCACAAGTTGACAGCTACACTGTGGATAATGCAGAGTCAGTGAAAACATTCCACACAAGATGAAGAATTAGGGGTTAATATTCATGAACATAAAATTTATGCTTAAAGTGCAGATTCCTTCACCTCCAGTGTCCATTGCAAACTCACACATTGACAGTTACCCTGTGGATAATGCCGGGACAGAGAGTCAGTGAATCAAGATGAAGAATAAATAAAGGGTTAATGTTCATGAACACATTTCATTGGGAACAAGCTAGCTAAATTATACAAAATACTTCTTACATTGCCTGGGGTCTGTCAATAGGCAGCTTAGGCTCCAGACCACTGTAGGTGGGCAAAAATAGAGCTAATGTATGTTATAAATAATCTAGCTAGCTATAAATTCTTTCAGACACCCAACCCTCACTAAAGCTAGCTAAGTTAGCTAGCTTGCAAGCAACACATTACTTGTCTAGCCAAGAACATTTAACATTAGCATTGTCAATTAAATGATATCTAATACAGACATGACATTAATTCTACTGAACAATCCATTTAAATTTTCTAAACAATTTTTTCTTACATTGGTCAGTCACACTGCACATTGGTGGCAAGCTAAAGAAGGAGCTAGCTAGGTAGCTAGCTAACGTAAACTCAAGTAAACTCGTACATCGCCTGGTCCGTACAATTGCCCTTATTTTAGCGCCCCCAAAATGTAATACTTCCAGATCAACTGTAATGTCAATACCATTGTAAAGCACAATTTCTCCCCTTTCCAACAGAATCAATTACATGACCTAAACGCTGCCGGTTTCTGCATAATTCAAGCAGGCAATGAGCCCCGTCGGGTCTTTTTAAAAATGGCGGGTGGGGAAGCGAAACTAATGCGTGATAGTGCGAAGGAGAGATGTTGTGTGGGAAAATTGCTTTTTTTCACTCGATCTGTCCAACTTACCACCTTATCGCCTCTAAAATGTAAATAAAACACTATAAAGAGTTTATATAATATGTCATTACATACCTATTTGAAAGTTAGTGTGGAATTTGAATCTGGTTTTTAGGGCGGTGCTAAAGTGATCTTAGAAGTAAACAGCGGCTTTGAGAATGATGATCGCATGCAATGATGACGAAAAAAATGACTAGGTATCCCCCCTTACCCCCGTCACTGTCCATTTCTTGATTTTAAAGAATGATAGAAGTGCTACAGCTGGTGGAGAGAGATTGTAAGACAGAAATTGTTGCTTTATGCATGTACGTTACGACATGACACGTCAAGCTGTAACGGAGGGTCAGTTTTTTCAACTTTTCTCCAATACTATAGGGCCATTACCATGTCGAACAACGCTTGAATAGGAACCTAGTTCACACCCCCAATTTTGATGTCAACACAGTCGCTACAGTCCCATTAGTTTTCTTTGTAGCCTCGTTTGAATGTTGCGGTTGCACACATTTGTACGGAACGGGGTGAGTTTACGTAAGCTGAGTTAGCAAGCTCAATGAAAACCTTTCTGGATTTTTGTTGTAGATTCCGTCTCTCACAGTTGAAGTGTACCTATGATAAAAATTACAGACCTCTACAAGCTTTGTAAGTAGGAAAACCTGCAAAATCGGCAGTGTATCAAATACTTGTTCTCCCCACTGTACATTAAACAACCTGCCCAACTCTTGTTTGGATTCAGTCTTTGCCACTGCATTTCTTAATGACCAAGCTGTGGACCACACTATCTACCAAGAGAGTTCTCATCTATATTATTCGTAGCCGTCTATTTACCACCACAGACCGATGCTGGCACTAAGACCACACTCAACCAACTCTATAAGGCCATAAGCAAACAAGAAAATGCTCATCCAGAAGCGGCACTCCTCGTGGTCGGGTACTTTAATAAAGGCAAACTTAAATCAGTTTTACCAAATTTTTACCAGCATGTGCAACCGGAGGGAAAAAAACTCTAGACCACCTTTACTCTACACACAGAGATGTGTACAAAGCTTTCCCCCACCCTTGATTTGGCAAATCTGACCATAATTCTATCCCACTGATTCCTGCTTACAAGCAAAAACTAGTGACTAGTTCAATGCGGAAGTGGTCAGATGACGCAGATGCTATGGTTCAGGACTGACTGTTTTTCTAGCACAGACTGGAATATGTTCCAGGAGTCACCCAATGGCATTGAGGAGTATATCACCTCAGTCATCAGCTTCATCAATAAGTGCATCGACGACGTCCTCCCCACAGTGACCGTACGTACATATCCCAACCAGAAGCCATGGATTACAGGCAACATCCGCATCTGGCTAAAAGTCTAGAGCTGCCGCTTTCAAGGGGTGGGACACTAATCAGGACGCTTAAAAGAAATCCTGCTATGCCCTCAGACTAACCATCAAACAAGCAAAGCGTCAATAAAGGATTAAGATCGAATCCTGCTACACCGGCTCTGACGCTCGTTGGATGTGGCAGGGCTTGAAAACTATTACGGACTACAAAGGGAACCCTGACGCAAGCTGCCCAGTGACACAAGCCTACCAGACAAGCTAAATGCCCTTTTTGCTCGCTTTGAGGCAAGCAACACTGAAGCATGCATGAGAGCACCAGCTGTTCTGGATGACTGTGTGATAACGCGATAGCCGATGTGAGCAAGACCTTTAAACAGGTCAACATTCACAAAGGCAGGGCCAGATGGATTACCAGGATGTGTACTCAAAGCGTGCACGGACCAACTGGCAAGTGTCTTCACTGACGTTTTCAACCTCTCCCTGACTGAGTCTGTAATACCGCCATGTTTCTAGCAGACCACCATAGTCCCTTTGCCCAAGGAAGTGAAGGTAACCTGCCTAGATGATTACCACCACGTAGCACTCACATCGGTAGCCATGAAGTGCTTTGAAAGGCTGGTCATAGCTCACATCAACAGCATCCTCCCGGATACCCTAGACCCACTCCAATTTGCATACAGCCCCAACAGATCCACAGATTACGCAATCTCAATCGCACTCCACACTGCCCTTTCCCACGTGGACAAAAGGAACACTTATGTGTGAATGCTGTTCATTGACTAGAGCTCAGCGTTCAACACCATAGTGCCTACGAAGCTCATCACTAAGCTAAGGACCCTGGGACTAAACACCTCCCTCTGCAACTGGATCCTGGACTTCCTGTGGGGCCGCCCCCAGGTGGTAAGGGTAGGCAACAACACGTGTGCCACGCTGATCCTCAACACTGGGGCCCCTCACGGGTGTGTACTTAGTACCCTCCTGTACTCCCTGTTCACCCACGACTGTGTGGCCAAACACGACTCCAACACTACCAACAGTGGTAGGCCTGATCACAAACAACGATGAGACAGCCTATAGGGAGGAGGTCAGAGAACTGGCAGTGTGGTGCCAGGACAACAACCTCTCCCTCAATGTGAGCAAGACAAAGGAGCTGATCGTAGAATACAGGAAAAGGCGGGCCGAACAGGCCCCCATTAACATCAACATGGCTGTAGTGGAGTGGGTTGAGAGTTTCAAGTTCCTTGGTGTCCACATCACCAACAAACTATCATGGTCCAAACACACCAAGACAGTTGTGAAAAGGGCACGACAAAATATTTTTCTCGATGTGCAAAACTGATAGAGACATACCCCAAGCGACTTACAGCTGTAATCGCAGCAAAAGGTGGCGCTACAAAGTATTAACTTAAGGGGGCTGAATAATTTTGCACGCCCAATTTTTCAGTTTTTGATTTGTTAAAAAAGTTTGAAATATCCAATAAATGTCGTTCCACTTCATGATTGTGTCCCACTTGTTGTTGATTCTTTACAAAAAAATACAGTTTTATATCTTTATGTTTGAAGCCTGAAATGTGGCAAAAGGTCGCAAAATTCAAGGGGGCCGAATACTTTCACAAGGCACTGTAATAGACGGTGTCAGAAGAAGGCCCATAAAATTGTCAGAGACTCCAGTCACCCAAGTCATAGACTGTTTTCTCTGCTACCGCATGGCAAGCAGTACCGGAGCGCCAAGTTTAGGACCAAATGACTCCTTAACAGCTTCTACCCCCAAGCCATTAGACTGCTGAACAAGTAATCAAATGGCCAATAGACTGTAACATTAAGTTTGATTTGATTTTAACTCTTGTTTGGCTTCATTCATGGCCACTGCATTTCTTAATGACCAAGCCGAAAATGAGGCCAAATCAGGAAGTTCAGCCCTCCTTTAATGTTTACCATGATGTTTCCAAACTGTGATTTGCTAATGAATAAGCTCTTCAACAAGTTATACTATAGAGTACTATAAAATACCACTCATACAGTTACCTAGGGCAGATTAAGTTGGTATAATATCATCAAACTTTTGGTGAACTCTCAGATAAATGTATATTCTGGTTGCTTTACCAGAATGTTTCGTTGGTGCATTGAGCACGATTAAACCATTGTTATAATATCCCATACATGGTATATAAGCAGTGACGTCGTGAGCATTCAGTCATTGAATTCAAACAAATGTATGGGGCACTGAGACTCTGTAGACCCAAATCCTTTTCTCATACACTGTTGGGCTTATATGAAATTCAGCAAATTCAATTGGTAAAATAAGCGGCAGCGATAAAGCAGCAATCAAAACTCCCCCAGTTTAATCATACAGTAGATTAAAAAAATAAACATTTTTATAAAGCCAGTAAAATCATTGTGACCTTTAATATCAGGACAATAACAGAAAATACATTTAACTGGTAAATCTGTTTCAATCAGTTTCAATCATAAAATCTGTAAAACATAACTTTCCCCGGGAAACGTGCTAAATGATTTGTGTTGCCTTAAGGTCATGGGTCAAATTACGGGTCAATTGTCACCCCAAGTGTCGATCAGTATGGGACACATACCCAATAAGCAAGTACCTTGACTCAACTTGAAGCCTAGCCCCTTTAAATGTGAGTTGTTTCATTACATGATAAACTGTTAATTTAATTGTTTTTCACTTACATTACATGATTACCGCAACAACCCAGGGAATCAAATCACTTAATGCATTACTGTCTACAGGATGATGTATTGAGGCCAGGCCAGGCACTCAAGCTCCTTTAGCACAATGACTGTTGATATTTGCTTTTAATTTAAGCAATTCCAATCCAGTACAAGACTCATTAACGTGCCTGTAGATTAACTCATTCGAAGCAGAGGTTATCCTCCCCTTAATGCCTTTTTCATGAAGGATAATCCGAGTTAACTTGGATTTAGGGCCTACAATGAGATAAGCAGCAAATATTAAGTGATGACCAAATAAATAAGATGCCTCCTGATGCAACCTGTGGTGTGGGTCCTGGCTTTTGTTGTCTGATCTCGCAGAGGATGATTGTTTTTGTAATTTACAGTAATTCCACTGGAGGCATTCAATTTGCTTAATTTGTAATGTGTGTTATTGTCAGTCATTGTAGCTAAGAGCTCGGAGGTGATACACTGTATTTAGGGAAAACATAATGATTTTTGAGGTAGCCATTTCTGCGACACACTAATGTATAGGCTGTGACTTTTTTGTATGCGACATGCTGACTTTACCATAAACCGCGGGGAAAATGCGCGGACTTCAACATTTTGAGAATTAAAGAATGGGAACACATTTACCATTCCCAGTGTAAAATGGTGTAAAAAAATAAAAAAATAAATACAAATAAAATCACAATTTTTGGGGGTGTATACAAAAGTTCACAACGTGGTGTTTGAGTGTGGTCTTTTCTTTTCACTGCTGTAACTTCTTCCTTGATAACATATTCATGACTAAAACACATTTTGAGTCTCTACGGAATGAAATAAATGATCATATCATGGATACAACCAATTCTGACCAGGCATCTGGTGGGGCATCCTGGGGGGATGTCAAGGAGCATATGCATAACATTAGCTGGGGAACAACTGTTTCACCTCGGGGAGGGAGAGGGTCGTAGAACCAACTGTGCTACTTCTGTTCTCCTTGTCCGAGGACTGCACGCCCCACTGCACAGCCACACAGGCTCTAGAACACAGGCCAATGCTACTCTGTGCATGGATGGTAGAAGATGGCCATGCACTCTGCCATCTGTGTTAGAAAGTCCAGTTTAGCCACAGACAGTGTAATGTGTCTAACGTTGCAATAAGAAGGGTAATACATTATTTCTATTTCTATGTGTAATACAAAAGAGAGATGTGTAAAACAAACATGATGATAGTGTAAACTCAATTGTATCCTGGGGAACATTCAATGAGAATGGCAACTGCATTGACAGTGAAGCTTTTGGCCTTCATGTAACAGTGCAAACGATATAAACAATAGGTGTAATTAACTATGACCTTTGCGGACTCTTTTCTTTGCAGCATTCATTTTGGAACAGTTTATTTGAAATTAGTAATACAAAAAAAGACAAATAGAAAACAAATGCCATGTACTCTCATTGGCCACCAAGCATCTACGAATCAGCTCGTAGTTTTATTTTAGATTTCACAGACTTGAAGGTTAAATTCATTGTCATTAATTGTGAATTAATGTTTGCATTTTAAACCGATTTTCTTCTTATTTTCCTTTTCCCCTCTTTTCCAATCTGTTCTTAGCCTCAATTTCCTCTAATCCTGCCACACAGTTGGTGGGGAAGGACGAAGCGGGCACACGCCTGTAAGACAGAGACAAACGTTAATGGGAGGCATTACTGCCCTGGACACTTTATACACATCACCCAGTAACCCCCCGCTTCCCTTATCCCCCCTCCCTTCCTCTGGTCTGTATTGAGGTAGTAACAGCCATGGAACGATGAATGGCTAATGAACTCCCGATAGCACCCACCAAGGAGCATCTACAGTGCCTTTAAAGGTGAAAATGAGCTATATTCAAGCCTAATGTATATTTTGTATACTTTTACTCTGTCAGACATACAACAGCTTAATGTTTAATTTTATTTGACCCCTTTTTCCCCAATTTCATGATATCCAATTGGTAGTTACAGTCTTGTCCCATCGCTGCAACTCCTGTACGGACTCACGAGAGGTGAAGGTCGAGAGCCGTGTGTCCTCCGAAACACGACACTGCCAAGCCGCACTGCTTCTTGACACACTGCACGCTTAACCCGGAAGCCAGCCGTACCAATGTGTCGGAGGAAACACCGTACAACTGGCGACCGTGTCGGCGTGCATGTGCCCGGCCATCCACAGGAGTCGCTAGAGAACAATTGGACAAGGACATCCCGGTCGGCCAAACCCTCCCCTAACCCGGAAGATGCTGGGCCAATTGTGCATCTCCTCATGGGTCTCCCGGTCGCTGCCGGCTGTGACACAGCCCAGGATCGAATCCGGATCTGTAGTGATGCCTTAAGCACTGCATTGCCTTAGACCGCTGCACCACTCGGGAGACACTAATGTTGTTGTTTTTGAGAGATTTACATATTCATTATTGCAAAAGAGTGAAACAAATTCAGGCTCACTTGTACAGAATTCCCTGATCAGTGACATGGATGTGGGGTAGAGCATTCGTGGCAGGTGTGCCCTCTATCAAACTTTATGGTCACGTGAGGACGGAGGGCACTCGTGGCAGGTATGCCCTCTATTTAACTCTATATATGGCCATGAAGGTATATATAGGTATTTATATGGCAGATTTGAGGGCGCTTCCTTTCAATCCGGATCCTTCACCCAGATAGAGTTGAGCAATCGAGCACGCCAGACAATTCTCATAACAAGAAACCTACACGCATTATTGAAATAGAAACCATACAAACATACTCTACAGACCCACTGGCTAGTCCATCCTAATTAAAGCCAACCAAGTCACTGTTCAAGACTGGCTACAACTGTCAATGTTCATTCCATGCCATGTAGCATCTTCCTAATCTGAATATATAAAGACATTCATAATTGCATGTCCTGGTCTCTAACTGGAGTCTCACATTAAATGGGCATCTTAATAACCCTCACCTAAACCTCAACCTCAATGAGTTTGTTTCCTGGAGACTAACCCAGGTCCCTGGAAGTCTGGCCCTCTGGCCTTAGGGAGATAGGGGACTACTGCCTGCCCACTGCCCCACATGAACATACCCAAAGTGGCAGATTGAAGACAGATGGGGGGTATGAGGAGCACGGGTCTTCATTTACTGAGGAGGAGGAGGAAGATGAAGAGTGGCTGAGTTGGGTCAATCTTTTTAATCATCAAATGATAACACAAGACATCTGCTGCCAGGGCCTCAGTGCCAAGGGTCTGGCGACACGTCGAGGAGTGTGCCAGGCTCCTCTAATCGTACCAAGGACTTGCTTTATTCCTCGATATTCCTGTGTGTTCACAGTTCAATCCCAATACACCCCCCCCCCCCTCCCGCCCCCCCGCCCGCGCCCCCGCTCCACATACTATTTAATAATCTTGTGTAAATACTGCTGTAGATACAGGTATTATCAAAAAATGTAATGACTGGTGCAATCTGTTGTGAAAATAAATCCCCCAACCTCACAGCTTGAGTTTGGTCAGTTTTGGATAAAAGAGAGGTATAAAATATTTTTATCATGACGCTAAGCATAAAGACACATGGCTTAGTCTTTGCAAGCAACCTGATAAATGTGGAACAAAACCCAGATTTGTGTCATGGCCAGAGAATGGAGAATTAGATACTAATAACTCGGTAATCCATCAGAAAAATTGTACTTTTCTATTCTTCTTCCCTCGCAACATGGACCATATGTCTGGTACTGGGCCATATGTGATCTGTACTACCAGACAGAAAAGGGGCAAAAGCAACAAACAAAAAAAGTATTAATCCATCGACTTTTTATAGCACAGTTATTGTTTGAATCAAGGGCAGATTTTGTTTTCATTTTCTTTGTAATACTCTTAAGGTTCCTCCCTATCTCTTTCACCCAGTCTTCACCCAGTTAAGGCTGAACTCTCGCCCCTTGAGCTGAGAGAGGATTTTCATTCCTTTAACCTGATGTTTTCAATAGTTTGTAGAAAGAGAAAGGGGGGGGGGGCACTAAGCTAACACATGGATTTGTTTTAAGATGATCATACCATGGATCATTTAGCTATTTTAGGACCCCTTTAGGTATCCATTTTTTTTATTTGATGAAACATTGAATTTGGCCTTTACTACTATAGCCCATATAAATGCATCGAAGAACACATTCATAAATGGCAAAAAAGACAGTCAGAAAATAAATTGTGCGGACGCTACAGACGTTTCGTGAGAAGACCGATTTTTGCAATGTCTCGTGGTCTGACAAACACTGTTGCGGCTCAGCGACCTTCCACCGCAGATGCGGAAGGTCAACATAGGCGGATGTGTTGGATTGAGACACAGCCCTGATATCTCTAGCTTAAACTGACGGATTTTGATGTTACTTAGATTGATGCGCGTAAACAGACTCTTAAGAATGAGTCTCTCCATAATTGACTTGATGATCTAATTACCACACATGATCTAATTACCACACTTTGAGAAGGTGGAGAGAGAGGGAAGAGTGAAAAAAGGAGAGATAGAGAGCTTTCACCCTAAGATGAACTGAGTCCAACAGACAGGTTTATGGCTGAGAGGAGAATGGCAGCATTTTGAGACTGGCTAACTGAAACAGACAGATTATTTTAATAGAAGTGGGGGTGAAGAATGGGGGGGGGCTTCCCAACAGTCTGTTGGCTTCCCAACAGCAGTGAATCAAGAAGACCAGAATAGTATATACCTTAAGTTTTTAAGTTTGCAGGACTCCATTTCCCTCGCTCTCTCTCCATATCAGTCTTGAACTAAAATTTAGCTCTGATAGGAGATTGGTGAATTAGTGACCCTTTGCCTCATCAAGCAACAAAGATGCTTACAGGTCAAGGGAGAGGGGCCATTCGGAGAAATGATCAGGCAGCCTATTGGGATCCATACAGACGGGCCTAATAAGGCGACTATCCGAAAAATAGGGGTTCTCTGCCATGTCCCCATACCTAGCCCCTTCTCTGTGATAGAATATTGGAGAGGCCACCTCGCTATATAAATACTTTTCTAAGGAACATGTAGGGCTACTGTATAGGAAAAAGGTAGGGGGGATTAATTTCATAAAGTTCATAGAAATGAATAACAAAATAAAACTATATGAGAAATGTCCTGAAGAAGCAAAAGTTGAAAGCGACAGTTCTTTCAGTGCCCTTTTAGAGCAGGGATGGGCAACTTTGATGGGGGTGAGAAACAAAAAAATCTGAATTCATCATGAGTGGCCGCAGTTGCTCACGGGTCTGCGTACCCACTTTCCAAGGGGTGCAATTTGTTTTACATCTATTCCAGCTACGAACCCCATCTAGCGGGCGTCGCTATTGTCCATTTCTAAGCTTGCCAACCGCTGAAAAACATCCAAAAGAAGAGGACAACACAGAATTAGAATTGGAGACATGCCGTTTTGATTTTGAACATTCATTGTGTGGACTAAAGATCCATTGAACTGAGTACCCAACTCAAGGGTCCACTCAAAATGGCTAAGACCCAATGGTTGAGTGTGTTTTTTAATTAGCTTTTAATGGCGGCTGATATCTTGATTCCTAAAAAGTCTCAACATTTCCTGTGACTCTTCAGAGGATCAAAATAATGACTCCAGTCACAGCTCAGCCGTAAGCAGCAACTCCGTAGTCCACCACTGGATCTCATCACCATTCAACTGAAAACCCAACTCAAAGATCCACTCAAAATGGCTGAACTCCATTCTTTGAGCATTTAACGGTAGCTGCCATGGAGTACCATGAGGAGATCCAATGAGGAGAATAACCGGCTACGGAGACGCTGCGGATCCCAGCAGAGATACAACTGTGTAGAATAGGCTCCCTCCAGTGCTCTCTCGCTGTCTCTGAGGAGGTTACCTCTGAGCAGCAGCACTGTGATAAGGACTGGAGCCCGAGTCTGGTGCAGGAGGCCCAATAGCACACACAGATTAAGGAGGAACAGGAGAAACTCATGACCAGTAAGGAGGAACAGCAGCTTCAAGGGCTTTTTGACAAGAAAAGGCTCCATATTCACTCCTCCCTGTATGAAAAGTTAACGTGTTCAGGCAGACCCGCTTCAGTCTTCCTCTAACCTCATCCCAAACCCAGACTGGGGAGAACAGAGAGTGTTTTAGAGTGACTCTAAACCATTTCATTCTCAGATCTTTTGGCACTGTGACCCAACTAAAGGGTCTCAACATATACTTTGACCCTCCAGATAATCAGAATCCTGTCACAACTCAGTCGTGAGCAGTGATCCAGTGGGACTTGACATCAACCCACCGTTGGATCTCGACCGACCATTGGATTCCAACTTACCATTGGATCCCAAGCCAGTATTGGATCCCAACACACCATTGAGGAAACACAGCACTAAACCCAGCACCACGTTTAAAAAAACCTTACAGTGACCTTGACTGTGGCAAATGCTTCACTCAGACTGTCTGACTGACGACTCACTCGAGGATTCTCTCAGAGGAGAAAACGATCGATTGCCAGATCGAATCCCTGAGCTGACAAGGGAAAAAAACATCTGTAATTCTGCCCCTGAACAAGGCAGTTAACCCACTGTTCCTAGACCATCATTGGAAATAAGAATTTAGCTGTGGGGTCTGTGGGAAAAGCTTCAATCTCAAGGCGGTCCTGAAGGCCCTAAAGATGCACATACTAAATCACACAGGAGAGAAACAATTTAACTGCTGTGACTGTAGAAAATGCTTTACTCGCAAGGTTAACCTTAACAGGCATATGCTGAAACCGTTTATCTGTGGGGACTGTGGGAAAGACTTCAATCGCAAGGAGTATCTGAACAGGAATACAGTCGGAAGTTCACATACACCTTAGCCAAATACATTTAAACTCAGTTTTTCACAATTCCTGATATTTAATCCTAGTAAAAATTCCCTGTTTTAGGCCAGATAGGATCACCACTTTATTTTAAAAATGAGAAATGTCAGAATAATAGTTGAGAGAATGATTTATTTCAGCTTTTATTTCTTTCATCACATTCCCAGTGGGTCAAAAGTTTACATACACTCAATTCGTTTTTGGTAGCATTGCCTGTCAATTGTTTAACTTGGGTCAAATGTTTTGGGTAGTCTTCCACAAGCTTCCCACAATAAGTTGGATGAATTTTGTCCCATTCCTCCTGAAAGAGCTGGTGTAACTGAGTCAGGTTTGTACGCCTCCTTGCTCGCACACGCTTTTTCAGTTCTGTCATTTTGCCATAACTTTGGAAGTATGCTTAGGGTCATTGTCCATTTGGAAGACCCATTTGCAACCAAGCTTTAACTTCCTGACTGATGTCTTGAGATGTTGCTTCAATATATCCAGCTAATTTTCTTTCCTTGTGATGCCATCTATTTTGTCAAGTGCACCAGTCCCTCCTGCAGCAAAGCACTCCCACAACATGATGATGCCACCCCCGTGCTTCACGGTTGGGATGGTGTTCTTTGGCTTGCAAGCATCCCCCTTTCTCCTCCAAACATAACGATGGTCATTATGGCCAAACAAAAAGTACGAATTTTGTCCCCATGTGCAGTTGCAAACCGTAGTCTGGCTTTTTTATGGCGGTTTTGGATCAGTGGCTTCTTCCTTGCTGAGCGGCCTTTCAGGTGATGTCGATATAGGACTCCTTTTACTGTGGATATAGATACTTTTGTACCTGTTTCCTGCAGCATCTTCACAAGGTCCTTTGCTGTTGTTCTGGGATTGATTTACAGTTTTCGCACCAAAGTACGTTCATCTCTAGGAGACAGAACGCGTCTCCTTCCTGACCGATATGTTAGCTGCGTGGCCCCATGGTGCTTATACTTGTGTACCTTTGTTTGTACAGATGAACGTGGTACCTTCAGGCGTTTGGAAATTACTCCCAAGGATGAACCACACTTGTTGAGGTCTACAATTATTGTAGAGGTCTTGGCTGATTTATTTAGATTTTCCCATGATATCAAGCAAAGAGGCACTGAGCTTGAAGGTCGGCCTTGAAATACATCCACAGGCACACCTCCAATTGACTCCAATTATGTCAATTAGCCTATCAGAACCTTCTAAAGCCATGACATAATTTTCTGGATTTTTCCAAGCTGTTTAAAGGCACAGTCAACTTAGTGTATGTAAACTTCTGACCCACTGGAATTGTGATACAGTGAATTATAAGTGAAATAATCTCTGTAAACAATTGTTGGAAAAAATGAGTTGTGTCATGCACAAAGTAATGTCCTAACCGACTTGCCAAAACTATAGTTTGTTAACATGAAATTTGTGGAGGTTTAATGACTCCAACCTAAGTGTATGTAAACTTCCGACTTCAACTGTATACTGACACATACAGAAGATAAAACTATTAATTTGTGCTAACTGTGGGAAAAGCTTCAAAAGGCAGAGACACCTAACTGAACATAATGACTCACACAAGAGACATTTTTTTTCCTATAATTGTGCTGACGGAAGGAATAGCTTAAGACACAAATTTATCCTGAACAGTCATATACTGTTTGTCCACAAAGAAATAAAACAGGACAAAAATGGAAAGAAGAAAGAAAATTAAGACCCAGAGATCATCTGTCAAGAGATGGGAACAAAAAGACAGGATCAACACTGTTAGGAATGAAAAGCAATACCTTTTTCTTGCTGTGGGTTTCAGATAAATTGATGTTATGGGTTTACTTTTGTAAAACGTTTAATGTCAATACAGTTTTTATTTTATTTTACAATGATGTAATTATCAAACTGTACAGAACATTTTAGGAAACCATGGACCATTGATTGAAGAAGGAAATAATGGATTCAGCTGGACTGCAAATACAATTGTATGGCTCTATTCAATCAAGCTTTTATGATTTCAGTTTTTTGCAACAAAGGACCACACCTTCGGATCCATACACTCAAGGAAGTAACAAATTCATATAACTTCAAACATGGTAGAATAATTTGAACTTTGGATTTATCCCAGAAACGTACTGGTTTTGAATTGTGTTTTCAATGTTAAGCCACTTTTCTGCACTTTTCTTGAAGTGCATATGAAAAGTATTATAGAATGCGGTTCAGTTTCAAAGGTAGCCTTCATGCCAATATAATTTTAGTTGTGCAAAAATGTGATCCTTGTCTGACGTTTACAGTTTTCAAACTTGACCTCATTCTAACTTTATAGAAGACAGTTGTAGTAGCACAGTCAGTTTTGATATTTTTTTATTCTACAAGTGGCCATACATTTCTGTATTGTTTCCTAAAATGCCAATTATGTCTCAATTAGCATTTTGCATACCGAAATGTTATTCAGACACTTTTGTAGAAATATGTTGGTTAATTGAAGAGATAGCAAATTAGCATATGTATGTGCTTTGTAGCTATTTTTGTCAGATTGGCACGTGTACCAATTCTGGTTTGTGCACCAACATGGCTCCACAAATGCATGGCTGGACGGTTGCTGCTTGGATTGAAAGAAATGGCTGAGACATGGTGTCAGTATGGTGGTAACCCTTAATCATTAGCCATTACTGCTAATGCCAGCCGACATGATTGTATTGTGTGTCATGTCTGGCTTGGCCTCACTTTAAGGGTGTGATTATGGACTATATAAGGAGGGGCCCCATTAGAAGACTGCACCCAGACTTCGAGACTACTAGGGGTCATTATAAACCATTGTCTAATTGACAAAACTTTAATCCCAGTCGAGGAGTTGTTTACATGAACAAATTAGGTTAATCTATCCTGGGCTATTTGCATAAATGTGCATTTTTTAAATAATTACTGGGCCACCGTCAGACTGCGTAGGGTTGATTTGCAGGTGGATGAAGCGTGGCCAGACTATCGTATCCTGTGCCATAGGCTCATTTAAACAATGGACCAGCAAAACAATTAACAACACAACCAAGAAGGCCTGGTCTTCAGCATCATTTGTGTTGGTGACCTCAGGCATTATCACTGTCTGGGAGGAGAATTATAGGGCTGCAATTACTGCTATTGCTTACGATGCCCTTTGGATTCAATTATTTCAGTCATTTAAGGTCACATAGGGTAGCAAAGTAGAATTAATGTGATGAAAAACTATGTTAATTATTTAATTTATTTAATTAAATTGTTTTGGTTTTATGTTAATGTGTGGAAATATAATTCTGTAAACGTAGTTGTACTGCTTTGTTGTTCTTTCTTCAAATCCATTGGTGCTTTCATGTTTTTAATGAACATTTTGGATTTACAGTGCCTTCGGAAAGTATTCAGACCCCTTGACTTTTTCCACATTTTGTAACATTACGGCCTTATTGTAAAATGGATTAAATAAAAAAAAAAAATCCTCAGCAATCTACACACAATTCCCAATAATGACAAAGTGAAAACGGGTTTTTGGACATTTTTGCAAATCTATTAAAAATAAAATAAATAAATACCTTATTTACACAAGTATTGAGACACTTTGCTATGTGACTCGAAATTGAGCTCAGATGTATCCTGTTTCCATCGATCATCCTTGAGATTTTTCTACAATTTGATTGGAGTCCACCTGTGAAAGATTATATTGATTCGACAGGATTTGGAAAGGCACACACCTGTCTATATACAATGGCTTGCGGAAGTATTCACCCCCTTAGCATTTTTCTATTTTGTTGCCTTACAACCTGGAATTAAAATTGATTTTTTTTTTTGGGGGGGGGGTTTGTCTACACCATTCCAAGACATTTAAATGCTTCCCTTAAACCACTCGAGTGTTGCTTTAGCGATATAATTAGGCTCATAGTCCTGCTGGAAGGTGAACCTCTGTCCCAGTCTCAAATCTCTGGAAGACGGAACCAAGTTTCCCTCAAGAATTTCCCTGTATATAGCGCCATCCATCACTCCTTCAATTTTGACCAGTTTCCCAGTCCCTGCCGATGAAAAACATTTCCACAGCACGATGCTGCCACCACCTTGGGGATGGTGTTTTCGGGGTGATGGGAGGTGTTGGGTTTGCACCAAACATAGTGTTATCCTTTATGGCCTAAAAGCAAACGTTTTGTCTCATCTGACCAGAGTCCCAGAGTCCCTTTTGGTGAACACCAAACGTGTTTGCTTATTTTTTTCTTTAAGCAATGGCTTTTTTTCTGGCCACTCTTCCATAAAGCCCAGCTCTGTGGAGTGTACTGCTTAAAGTGGTCCTATGAACAGATACTCCAATCTCTGCTGTGGAACTTCGCAGCTCCTTCAGGGTTATCTTTGGTCAGTTTGTTGCCTCTCTGATTAATGACCTCCTTGCCTGGTCAGTGAGTTTTGGTGGGCGGCCCTCTCTTGGCAGGTTTGTTGTGGTGTCATGTTCTTTCAATTTTTTTATAATGAATTTAATTGCGCTACGTGGGATGTTCAAAGTTTCTGATATTTTTTTATAACCCAACCCTGGTCTGTACTTCTCCACAACTTTGTCCCTGACCTGTTTGGAGAGCTCCTTGGTCTTCATGTGCCTCTTGCTTGGCGGTGCCCCTTGCTTAGCGGTGTTGCAGTCTCTGGGGCCTTTCAGAACAGGTGAAGTCGGAAGTTTACATACACCTTAGCCAAATACATTTAAACTCAGTTTTTCACAATTCCCGACATTTAATCCTAGTAAAATTTCCCTGTCTTCGGTCCGTTAGGATCACCACTTTATTTCAAGAATATGAAATGTCAGAATAATGGTAGAGAGAATGATTTATTTCAGCTTTTATTTCTTTCATCACATTCCCAGTGGGTCAGATGTTTACATACACTCAATTAGTATTTGGTAGCATTGCCTTTAAATTGTTGAACTTGGGTCAAACGTTTCGGGTAGCCTTCCACAAGCTTTCCACAATAAGTTGGGTGAATTTTGTCCCATTCCTCCTGACAGAGCTGGTGCAACTGAGTCAGGTTTGTAGGCCTCCTTGCTCGCACACGCTTTTTCAGTTCTGCCCACAAATGTTCTATAGGATTGAGCTCTGGGCTTTGTGATGGCCACTCCAATACATTGACTTTGTTGTCCTTAAGCCATTTTGCCACAACTTTGGAAGTTTGCTTGGGGTAATTGTCCATTTGGAAGACCCATTTGCAACCAAGCTTTAACTTCCTGACTGATGTCTTGAGATGTTTCTTCAAAATATCCACATAATTTTCATACCTCATGATGCCATCTATTTTGTGACATGCACCATTCCCTCCTTCAGCAAAACACCCCCACAACATGATGCTGCCACCCCCATGCTTCACGGTCAGGATGGTGTTTTTCGGCTTGCAAGCCTCCCCCTTTTCCCTCCAAACATAACGATGGTCATTATGGCCAAACAGTTATACTTTTGTTTCATCAGACCATAGGAAATATCTACAAAAAGTACGATCTTTGTCCCCAGACATATGGGGAGGTTTTGGAGCAGTGGCTTCTTCCGTGCTGAGCGGCCTTTCAGGTGATGTCAATATAGGACTCGTTTTACTGTGGATACAGATACTTTTGTACCTGCTTCCTACAGCATCTTCACAACATCCTTTGCTGTTGTTCTGGAATTGATTTGCACTTGTCGCACCAAAGTACGTTCATCTCTAGGAGACAGAACGCATCTCCTTCCTGACCGATATGTTGGCTACATGGTCCCATGGTGTTATTACTTGCGTACTATTGTTTGTACAGATGAATGTGGTACCTTCAGGCATTTGGAAATTGCTCCCAAAGATGAATCAGACTTGTGTAAGTTTAATATTTAGTTTATGAGGTCTTGGCTGATTTATTTTCATTTTCTCATGATGTCAAGCAACGAGGCACTGACTTTGAAGGTAGGCCTTGAAATACAGTGGGGCAAAAAAAGTATTTAGTCAGCCACCAATTGTGCAAGTTCTCCCACTTAAAAATATGAGAGAGGCCTGTAATTTTACCTCATCCTACCTCCTCAGGCCATTAATACAGGTAACGAGTGGAGGACAGATGAGCCTCTTAAAGAAGACGTTACAGGTCTGTGAGAGCCAGAAATATTGCTTGTTTGTAAATGATTAAATACTTATTTTCCACCATAATTTGCAAATAAATTCATTAAAAATCCTACAATGGGATTTTCTGGATTTATTTATTTTTCTCATTTTGTCTGTCATAGTTGAAGTGTACCTATGATGAAAATTACAGGCCTCTCTCATCTTTTTTAAGTGGGAGAACTTGCACAATTGGTGGCTGACTAAATACTTTTTTGCCCCACTGTACCTCATCCCCATACTGTTTTTATTTATTTAGTTTTCTGCTCTTTTGCACACCAGTATCTCTACTTGCACATGATCATCTGATCATTTTTCAATCCAGTGTTAATCTGCTAAATTGTAATTGTTCGCTCCTATGGCCTAATTATTGCCTACCTCCTCATGCCTTTTGCACACTATGTATATAGACTCTTTTTTTCCTACTGTGTTATTGACTTGTTTATTGTTTACTCCATGTGTAACTCTGTGCTGTCTGTTCACACTGCTATGCTTTATCTTGGCCAGGTCGCAGTTGTAAATTAGAACTTGTTCTCAACTAGCCTACCTGGTTAAATAAAGGTGAAATAAAAAATAAATTAAAAATAGTGGCCTCCATAATTCTTAAATGGAAGACGTTAGGAACCACTAAGACTATTCCTAGAGCTGGCCGCCCAGCCAAACTGAGTAAACGGGGCAGTAGGGCCTTTTTCAGGGAGGTGACCAAGTACCCGATCTTCACTCTGAAAGAGCTCCACAGTTCCTCTGTTGAGATGGGAGAACCTTCAAGAAGGACAGCCATCTCTGCAGCACTCCACCAATCAGGCCTTTGTGGTAGAGTGACCAGATGGGAAGCCACTCCTCAGTAAAAGGCACATGACAGCCCGCTTGGAGTTTGCCAAAAGGCACCTAAAGACTATCAGACCATGAGAAACAAGATTCTCTAGTCTGATGAAACCAAGATTGAACTCGCTGGCCTGAATGCCGATCTAACATCTCTGTACTGCTGTTGTTGTTGTTGTTGTCATTTATCTATTACTACTGTGCCTTCAGAAAGTATTCACACCTTTGGACTTTTTACGCATGTTGTTGTGTAACAAAGTGGGATTAAACTGGATTTAATTGTAATTTTTGGTCAACGATCTCCACAAAATACGCTGTAATGTCAAAGTGGATGAAAAATTATAATATTTATTACAAATGTATTACAAAGACCACACTAATATATCTTGATTAGATAAGTATTCTCACCCCTGAGACAATATATGTTAGAATCACCTTAGGCAGTGATTACAGCTAAGTCTTTTGGGGTGAGTCTCTAAGAGCTTTGCACACCTGGATTGTACAATATTTGATAATTCTTCTTTTTTAAATTCTTCAGGCTCTGTAAAGTTGGTTGTTGACCATTTCTAGATAACCATTTTCAAGTCTTGCCATAGATTTTCGAGACAATTTAAGTAAAAACTGTACCTACGCCATTCAGGCACAATCAGTGTCGTTTTGGTAAGCTACTCCAGTGTAGATTTGACCTTGTGTTTTAGGTTATTATCCTGCTGAAAGTTTAATTAATCTCCCAGTGTCTGTTGGAAAGCAGACTGAACCTTGGTTTTTCTTTAGGATTTTGCCTGTGCTTAACTGTATTCTGTTTCTTTTGATCCAAAAACCTCCCTAGTCCTTGCCGATGACACTCATATCCATAACATGATGCAGCCACCACCATGCTTGAAAATATGAAGAGTGGTACTCAGTGATGTATTGTGTTAGATTTGCCCCAAACATAACCCTTCGTATTCAGGACAAAAAGTTCATTTCTTTGCCACATCTTTTGCAGTATTACTTAAGTGCCTTGTTGCAAACAGGATGTATACTTTGGAATATTTGTATTCTGTACAGGCTTCCTTCTTTTCAATTAGGTTAGTATTGTGGAAAAACTACAGTGTTGTTGATCCATCCTCAGTTTTCTCATATCACAACCATGAAACCCTGTAACTGTTTTAAAATCACCATTGGCCTCATGGTGAAATCCCTGATCAGTTTCCATCCTCTTGGGCAACTGAGTTAGGAAGGATTCTGTCACGTCCTGACCATAGAAAACCTGTATTTTCTATAGTAGAGTAGGTCAGGGCGTGACTAGGGGTTTTTGTTCTAGTTTATATTTTCTATGTGGGGTTCTAGGTTTGATTTTCTATGTTGGGGATTTGTATGATTCCCAATTAGAGGCAGCTGGTTATCGTTGTTTCTAATTGGGGATCATACTTAAGTAGCATCTTTTCCACCTGTGTGTTATGGGATATTGTTTGTATGTATGTGTTTTGAGTTAGTGCACATAGCATATCTGTAGTCACGGTTCGTTGTTAGTTTATTTGGTTTTTTCATTGCTTAGTTTAACTTTCATTAAAATATGTGGAACTCAACATACGCTGCGCCTTGGTCCAATCATCATTATTACGAACAACGTGACAGAATATCCCATCTACAAAGGACCAAGCAGCGTGCCCAGGAAGTAATGGCATCCTGGTCTTTGGAGAAGACTAGGGAGAGAACATCCTGGACTTGGGACGACATAATGGCAGGGGAGAAGAGCCATGGAAGCAGGCGGAAGCAGCGAAGGAGGGACAGTGACGAAGTCGGGGAGGAAGGCCACAGAAACCTCAATATTTTTTTGGGGGGGGGACATGGAGCAGTCGGCGGAGCTGAGGAGTGAACCAGAGCCAGTCTGGGAGAAGAAGGAGAATTTGGAGGAGAGAGAAATGGGAGAGTTGTTGAGTTGGTGGAGGATGCACGGATTTGGACTAAAGGAACATGTTGTCAGTTTGGTGCCACCTGAGTCAGCTCCCCGTACTCGTCCTGAGAAGTGTGTTAAAGTTCCGGTACCATTGATTCCAGCTATACGCACCAGTTCTCCAATACGTCTCCCCAGCCCGGTACGTCCTGTGCCTGCTCCTCGCACTCTCCCTCAAGTGCATGTCCCCAGTCCGGTACGTCCTGTGCCTGCTCCTCACACTCTCCCTCAAGTGCGTGTCCCCAGTCCGGTACGTCCTGTGCCTGCTCCTCGCACTTCCCTCAGGTCCGCTTTCCCAGACAGGTGCGTCCTATTCCTGCTCCTCGTACTCTCCTTGGAGTGCGTGTGCCCAGTCCAGTACGTCCTGTGCCTCCTCCTCGCACTCACCCTGAAGTGCGTGTCACTAGTCTGGTGCCACCTGTACCGGCCCCATGCATCAGGCCTCCAGTGCGCCTCCCCAGTCCAGTACGTCCTGTGCCTGCTCCTTGCGCTCGCCCTGAGGTGCATGTCACCAGCCCGGTAACACCAGTGACGGCCCCACGCACCAGGCTGCCTGCGACGAGCCCCAGTCCAGAGCTTCCTGCAACGAGCACCAGTCCAGAGCTTCCGGCGACAGTTCCCAGTCCAGAGCTTCCGGCAACAGTTCCCAGTCCAGAGCTTCCGGCGACAGTTCCCAGTCCAGTACTTCCAGCGACAGTTCCCAGTCCAGAGCTTCTGGCGACAGTTCCCAGTCCGGAACCTCCAACGACGGTCCACAGTCCGGAACCTCCTGAGACGGTCCACTGTCCGGAACCTACTGCGACGGTCCACGGTCCGGAACCTTCTGCGACGGTCAACGGTTTGAAACCTCCAGCTCCATGGCCGGAGCCTTCCCCTGTCCCGATACCCAGTCTAAGCACGGCGTCCAGTCCAGCTCCAAGGCCAGAGTCTTCTTCTGCGTTGGTGCCCAGTCCAGGCACAGCGTCCAGTCCCGCTCCATGGCGGAAGCCTTCCCCTGCGCCGATGCCCAGTCCAGACAAAGTGTTCAGCCTGGGGCCATGGCTGGATCCAAAGGATGAGCGGGTACTTCGTCCCACACCAGAGCCGCCCCCGATGCTGGCAGATGAGCGGGTACTTCGTTCCGCACCAGAGCCGACACTAGACACCCCAACTAACCCTCCCTTTTTGTTTCAGGTTTTGCGGTCAGAGTCCGCACCTTTGGGGTGGGGGGGTACTGTCACGTCCTGACCATAGAAAACCTGTATTTTCTATGGTAGAGTAGGTCAGGGCGTGACTAGGGGTTTTTGTTCTAGTTTATATTTTCTATGTGGGTTTCTAGGTTTGATTTTCTATGTTGGTGATTTGTATGATTCCCAATTAGAGGCAGCTGGTTATCGTTGTCTCTAATTGGGGATCATACTTAAGTAGAATTTTTTCCACCTGTGGGTTATGAGATATTGTTTGTATGTATGTGTTTTGAGTTAGTGCACATAGCATATCTGTAGTCAGGTTCGTTGTTAGTTTATTGTTTATTTGTTTTTTTCGTTGCTTATTTTCACTTTCATTACAATATGTGGAACTCAACATACGATGCGCCTTGGTCCAATCATCATTATTACGACGTGACAGATGCCTATATCTTAGTTACTAGGTGTATTGATACACCATCCAAAGCCTAATCAATAACTTTTGCGTCTGCTTTTTATTTTTTTGAAATGTACTCATCGACCCATAGGTGCCATTCTTTGTGAGGCATTGTTAAAACTTCCCTGGTCATTAGGGTTGAATCTGTGCTTGAAATTCACTACTCGATTGAGGGACCTTACAGATAATTGTATGTGTGGGGTAAAGACGTGCTAGTCATAAAAAAAATAATGTTAAACACAATTATTGAACACAGAAGGAGATTATGCAACTTATTATGTGATTTGTGATTTGCACATTTTTACTTCTGAACTTATTCAGGCTTGCCATAAGAAAGAGGTTGAATACTTATCGACTCAAAACATTTCAGATTTTACATTTTTATTAATTTCGGAAATTTTCTACAAACATAATTCCACTTTGACATTATAGGGTATTGTGTACACAAAATCTCAATTTAGTCTGGAACACAACAAAATGTGGAAAAAAATAAAAGGGTGTGAATACATTCTGAAGGCACTTTATATGCTTTTATTGTACTGTTGTTGTCATTGTTGTTTTCTTCTTTCTCAGAATCAATAAGTAGATATAGCGTTTATTGTAGATCAGATTTTGTTATTCAGAGATGGGAAGAAAAACTGTTGCTACAATTAACCTTCAATATATATATATTTTAAATTAACTATAGAGCCTAAATATTCTCTGATTCTGTAATAAAGTGATTGACAGGATGTCTGTTATATTTTTGTAAAAAACGAAACAATGGAGAATAAAAAGCAACCATTGAAGTTTGTATAAAATATTTTATACAATAGAGAAAAATACATAAATGTATATGTTAACGTGAGAGCAAGAAGACAAGATAAATAATTAAATGTGGCCTAATGCGTCCATCACACATGCTGTGACCTTTTGAGTATGGACTCCCCTTATTGGTGATGATTACGGACAGGAGCTGATTTTAACAGATGCAACCACGGGCCCCTTTTCAATCTATCATCAAGTCATCCAATGGAATTAAAGGTTGCTGTACTTACAGAACACAAGCAATTAATTACAAAACCAAAAGCCGAGAAAACTCTAAAAATGTTAAGATATGAAAGAAAGATAAAGTGCTAAACCGACAGAAATCTGGATCAGGATAAAAGCTCTGAGAGCAAAGAATCTAAAAACCTTAATCTGAACATTATTCATCCCCCAAAATCAATGAATCCTCTTCTTGATATAATTATAATCCATGTTGAATATTAAATATGACATAGGTTTCTGAAGTGAGCAGCGGTTTATGCGACCTTACCCCATGCACGCACGCACGCACGCACACACACACACACACACACACACACACACACACACACACTTTAGTAGATTTTGGATGAGCACTAAACCTTAACACTGTAAGTACATTTTTAAATCATACAATCAAAACTGAGGTGGACACATTGTATACCCTTTGTAAATCTGCACATGTTTAGCAATCATTGTAGTTGCGTAATGTTTTCATTATACAGAAGATTATACTGTACTAAAGAATATATATAAGAAAATGATGTAAAAACTGATTTTACAGTCCATTAATGTGCAGTTTTCTGCTGGCAGCAGGGTGGTGTCTTGTGTGTATGTGTGCACATGCACGTGCACTTGCATGCATGCATGCATACTGTATGTGTGTTATGTGCAACAGAGCATGCTTTAAGTGAGGTTGACAAAACTACGAGATCTGCTTCGCCTTAACCCCTAGAGTCTATTGATGCACCCGTGCATCAATCTAAGTAACATCAAATTCCGTCAGTTTAAACTAGAGATATCTGCATGGGCTGCGTCTCAATCCGCCTGTCGCCCTTCCGCATCTGCAGTGGAAAGTGGCAGAGCCCAGGAGACATCCCGAAAATCGGTCTTCTCACGAAACCGTCTGTAGCATTTTTTTTTTATATATCTAAAGGAGTCCTAAAATTCTAAATCCAATAGCTAAGTGATCCATGGCATGCCCTTCTTAAAACAACTACATATGTCAGCTTAGAACCCCCACTCCTCAATGGCTTAGACCCTTCATGGCAGGTTCATGAGATAAAGATTGCTGGAAGGGGAGTCTTAGCCAAGTAATTGTGGAGGGTGGGGTGTTCAAAGAGATGTCTCACAGTGTGACGCCACATGTCTTTGAGCGCTAAATAAGCAGTGGCATAAGAGACTGTCCTGATGCAGAGACAACAAGATCAGGAAGAGAACAGCAGGGGGTCCTTAACATTGGCTGATGAGGAAGTAAGGAGCTCTCTCCATTGCTATGTTACGACAGCAGTGTCTCATGTTCTTGGTGATTACAAATCCTGATGAATCTTAATAGAAAGGCTCAAACATCTGGACTCAGCCCAGTCTGTCTGCTTACACCACACGTTTGTCAAGTGTGCATCATGAGGTCACACCCATCGGTCCATGCCCCCACCCCAGAGAGGATTTGTCCATCTGCCAGATTTGCCTTGTGTATAGTACCAACAGTCCGTGAGGAAGAAGACTGTCCATGGTCAAGAGATCTGAAATACAGTGAGGTCCAGTGTTGCTCTGACTATGAGGTTAAAGTGCAAACTGTCAGCTTTAATTTGAGGGTATTTTAATCTATATCGGGTGAACCGACTCAAAATAGTCAAAAATGTAGTATTTGGTCCCATATTTCTAGCATACAATGATTACATCAAGCTTGTGACTCTACAAACTTGTTGGATGCATTTGCAGTGTGTTTTGGGTCTGTTTCAGATTATTTTGTGTCCAATAAAAATGAACTGTAAATAATGTATTGTGTCATTTTGCAGTCACTTTTATTGTAAATAAGAATATAATATGTTTCTAAACACTTCTACATTAATGTGGATGCTACTATGATTACGGATAATCATGAATGAATCGTGAATAATGATTAGTGAAAAAGTTACAGAGGCAGAAATATCATACCCCCCCCCCCCCCCCCCAAAAAAAAGCTATCCTCCCCTATTATTGGAAATGGTTCAAGGTTAGCATGTCAAGTCAACGGGTATGAATACTTTCTGAAGGCACTGTATATGTCAGGAACGTGGCCCATCTATAAATCAAACGACCTCCATGTGCCAGGGATAGCCGGAGAAAAGTTGAGCAAAATGCCATTTTTGATGTTATGTTCTTTAAGAGCTTATTAATCTTGGCTGTGGAGAATCACCTAGAAATATCATCTGGAAAATAATGAGCAGATAACTTTTACTGATTAGCTTAATCCCATGTAATCCCATTTGATGACACTATGAAACCCAGTCTTGCAATCTGGCCTTTAAAATAATGTTTTTTTTCCCCCTCCGCTCAATTCACTCCAAGCGCCCTTTTAAGGGAAGTGGGATGTTATATTCTAAGTATTTTAAGGGTGTTATTTCTATCAAATTAAAGAGAGTGTTGTGTTTATTTAATTTTCCTAAATTTACCCCGTGTTAATTTTAAGATTCTGCAATATGGGTTTAGAAACTGCTGAAACAAATTGAAAACCAATCCTGGTAGCCTACTAATGATGGTGCTGGTGTACATTATGGGTCTGGGTTTACAGGCCTGCACAGATTCTTATTGGCCTTATTGTCGTTATTTTCGATGCAGTAAACCTGATAATTGTTACTGCATGCCCACAAGTCTAATGCATAATGATTCGTTGAGGACATTGATTTAATCTTATGAGATGAGAATAAATAATTTTATGTTACTTACCTCTTAATTGACATTGAAAAAGCTTATCTGATGTTAACTGTGGATTATCCTGAATCATCTATTTTACATCATTTGAAATTCGGATCATTCGATGTTAGGATGGCCCACTTCTTATCTCCAATAACTGAATTCACAGCCTATCATGTTCAAATCCCACGATTTTCCTAGTATAAACGAACTATTAGCTATTTACAACCATTTTGATCTAAGGCTGTGTGAAAAACACATCACGTGCTCTTTGGTGGATATGTGCCCTAAAAGCAGATTTCACACAGCTCCATTCAAATGATAGATTAAAACAAATGTAATGCATTTGGTGTAATTATCTTGGTTATCTTGGCTTTTTAAATCAGAGACTGACTCGATACACTTTCACCTCCTTAAATGAAAAGTAATTGGGCAGACGAGGAAGTTTTTTTTATACCTGGTCATAATTTCCTAAACTTATCCTAATATCTATTCTTAATATCTATTCAGACAGGAAATTTGGCGAAGGGTTAGAAACTTTATTTAGAACATCAGATTTTCTCTAAATATGGTTTTCTCAGGCCTCAGTGAAAGTGTACTAAGAGGCCCACTGGGCACAACGTCAGTTCAACGTCTAGTTTTGATCTACATTTGGTTGAGTTGTCAACTGACGTGAATTCAACGTGAAATCAACGCAAAAATGTCACCATGTCATTGGATTTAGGTTAAAAGATGGGTGAAAAATAGACGAAATTCCTTTACATTGATGACTTCAGGAGATGGCTGGTTCTTGAATTGCGGTGGCATTTGACATCCCTTTCCATTGCAACCATGAAAAACACTTTAAAATTACAAACAGTTACACATCATACAGATGTAGGATCTTAATTTGAGCCAGTTTGATACAGCAGGAAAATAATCCTGCAGCAACAGAAAATATGAATTATTACGTGGATTATACTTCAGTCTAACATTCTTAAATGGAAATGTCAAGCTTCAGAAGACTTTTTAATACACTACAAGTTTACATTTCCTGCATTCTTAGGGTAATCAAATTGGCTCATCCCAGTCATGTATAAAGTTGTAGTGACATGTTTTTGGATAATATAGATGTCTATCTATTATTTTTAATGCTATAAAATTGTTTTAAAAAACGTATCAAATATATTGTACAGATCAATAAAAGCAAGGAACGCTATTAAAATATATATTTTTTTACTAGCATAATTTCTGTCCCTCAGTTTTATGTCATTGGTGTTACCGCCTTGAAAATCACTAATTACAAAGATATACAAGGACCTTGAGCATTCCCTTCAGTGGCAAACTGTTATCGTGGGGAGGGGTCTATATTAAATACAATAATTAGCTAATCACACCCTCAATTTTAAGATTCCATTGATCATTTGGTGTGTCTTAATTCAAAGTGTCACTTGGTGTTACTCACTTTATAAGGAGGGAAATAACATTGTGAGCAAAATTATTAATCATATAACCTTAGTAAATTATTTTTAAAAGGTTGGGTGTGCTTGATTCTAAGGTTAATGACCTTAGAAAATCCTCAATAACTAAAATGTCTCATCGGTGTTACTACTCCTTCACTACTGGTGGCGCAATGTTATCATAATGGTACAAATTATTTAAAGGAAGGCACCACACCCTAAAATAGTATATATTTCCCTTATTCATATCACAGTTGAATATAGACACCAATATAATACTTTTTTGTATTACAACTTTTCTGAAATATTGTATTATATGCAAATGAGGCGATATCTCATTAACAATTTGCATATTTGAACTGATGCAAATGTATTTTTCTGGACACTGGATGAAGTCAGGCTAAATATTTTGGTTTCATCATTTTGTTACGGAACTTATATAAAGCAGCTTGTGGAGCTATACCTTTGTCATATTTATATCTGTAAATTACTAAACCATGTACATAAACAGCATTTTTGGCACATATTTCCAACATATTTTTGGCACATTTGACAACATATAAACAATTCCCTCCATACAAATTTGGCGACTATATCGAATGATAACCTAACAGATGGTGGTGAATACAGATACTTCTGAAACTGACTTTTTATTGCTGGGTTGTGGGAAGAATCTGACTTTCAGGAAATGGCAGTAAAATATAACAAATTTAAAATGTGCCTACCAAACGCCAAAAACCTATTTAGACCCAGTCACAATCTCTTCAAAGTAAGTTACTACATATAGTCCACTTTGCAACATTCTCTATGTAATGGGATTTTACATTATGTTAAAAGGCATGACGTTTTGACAATGTTATGGAGTACCAAACCTGCCATAATTATAAAGAAATGAATAAATAAATGTACACATACAGTAAATAGATAAATACATTAATAAATACATGAATTCACATATAAATACATAAATACACACATAAATAGATACATGAATAAATGGATGAATAAATGCACACATAAATAGATAAAAACTGTAATTATTAAAATAATGAATCACACTTTAATTGTATTCATTTATATTATTTCTTCATTTATTTATTGCTGTATTTGTTCCTCCAATATGATAAGGAGGGGGTGTCAAGTAAACATATGTGGGTGGTATCTAACATCATTGGTGGATCAATTGGATTTGCCTGGTGTGCGTTCAATATGACAGAACAGTGTTTAGGTTAGTATTTTATGTATCTATTTATGTGTTCATATATTTATTTATTTTTAATTACGGCAGGTTTGGTCCTCCATAGAGGGTAGTATAATAAACAAAATAAAACATACATTTACATCAAATTTTTGACATTTTTAAGTTTACTTTTTGCAAGTGCTAATATTAAATTACTAAAATCTATGGAAAAATTTAATTTCAGCCTTCAAGTCATTAAGCTGCCATATTAGTTGATTTAGAATGGGAGATGTATCCAAATACAATTAAATAAATACAAACGCAGAAAAATTTGGTTTTATAAATGACCTGCCCAAATATCACCTCAATTTAAGAATGACCCATATGCAATGCAAAAGTACACTGATAAACTTTCTACAAAGGGTAGCCTGTTGAAGGTCAATTTTGTGAGTGAAATGCTGTTAAGTCTCCATTTGTTATCACCTTGATTTTACATCTTCAGTTTGTCAAATCTGCTCCTGCAACGCCCTCTACTGCTCATCCTGTGTCTCCTTGACCTGCCGCCACTCCCCCAGTACTCTCTCCCTCTCTCTATGTGTGTGTGATTGTGTGGGCGGAGACAGGTGTGCTGGAGTCAGAGCAGATCCCCACCAGCTGCAACCTGTTCCACAATCAAGACCTCTACAAATACTCAGCCCTGCCACTTTCGCCCTGCCACTTCCACCCTGCCAGATCATTATCTCTGCTCAGTCAGTCTACGTTTCTAGCCGTTTGTTACTATTCAGATCCTGTTATCCTGTTGTGCCTGTTTTCCTTGCCTGACACTGTTTTCCTCTCCGCTACAGTTCTGCCCACTCTGACTCTGGTCCCTGTCTCTAGTCCCATGTATCTTCATCCTGGTATTCTGTCCTGGATTCCCCACTCTACTACTCCCTTGGATTCCCCCTCGGGACCTGCATATGCTGTCCCAACCCCTCTCGCTCCAGCCTCAGCCTCCGCACCTGGTTTCCAGCAACCCGCCCAAGCTTCCCCTGACCTGCACTCCCTCTCCCCCCTGTGTTTCAATAAATACCTTGGTTACTTCATCCCAGTCTCCTCGTCTGAGTCTGCTCTTGGGTTCCCCTGTTCCACTTCGCATAACACAGTTAGGCCAGTTAGGCCTAATTGGTGATATTTTTTATTGCACAAACTTTGTTGGTTATTTAAAGCTAAGTAAATGAAAACAGAAACAAATGACCCTCTAATTCAAAAACCAATTACCCAAATGGAGGTTTGACTATAGTTTGTTAATCCAGAACATCTTGTCAGGGAGATTTGGACCTTTCTTTAATATTAAATGAATGCAAACTTTCCTTATTATTTTGCAGGTCTACTGGCATTTTTCATCACCATGATGATGTGGCCGGTGATACTTTGCTTCTCAAAAGTCCAATATCTTTAAAACTTGACTGCTGACATGCAAAATATTTTGGGACTCTATCAACAGTGGACTAATGAAAGAAATACAAAAATATAATTTTTTTTTGTGGAGTTTCTCTTTAACTATATGAAGGTTCTGGGAAACAAGGCCCAGAGTTGTAAAGATTGAATCAAATGTTGCAAACTATCATTTGTAAATGTCCTTTGAATGCAAGATGTGATGTGCATGGAAATTATGGATTTTCTTCATGATCATTTTTCTGTCAGGCATAGGCCTACATTTCTTTTCACCTTGTGGTGCAAAGAAATGTAGCAAAATATTTATATGTAAAATATCAAAAATCATTGAGATGTTGCATTGACAGAAACTAATAACTTTCTTTTTTTCGAAATGTGTCAACTGACATCGTCAGGCCACCTTTCCAGGCTATTTAGCTTGTTCTTTATTCTGCAGGTTGCATCATTAGCTTGCTGTAGCTTAGTATACAATTCTTCGCCTAAATTAATTTAACATTCAATTAATTCAATCCCAGAGAGTGATTAGAATAAACCTATGACTTGAACTTATTCTCAAATGTTCATATTTTTTGTCTTTTAAACCTATTCCCAGTTTGGCTATATATTACGCTAGACTAGTCCTAGTCAAGAGGCTATTCTCACATTTTCACTGCACGGGCAAACAGCGATTTTCGTTAGGATAGTATGTTTCCTCATTTACACATTTAGAAAACAAATAAAATAAATACGCTTCACTGAGCAATGACCATAGCACAGCAACAGCAGATTGAGATAAAATGAAGGTTGATCATTGAAAAATGTTTATAAACATTTAAAATAAAGTTTATTTTTTAAGATGTAAACCATGCACTATTGTTTAGCTGGAGACCTACATAAATGCCATTTGACATCAGAGAAAAACACTTAGCACCAGTTCAGATAGAGGGGACAGAGGATAAAATCCTTATCGGATTTGAGTCAAAATTGGTGGCAATTAATCCTTTAGGATTGAAAAAGGGAAACGCCTCCTTTCGGTTTGACGGGTCAGGTTCGCTCTGATTGGTCACTGGAGGTTATCCCCGGGACACAACACAGGGATAAATTGTCCTCCCATATGTCTGCCACCTCATCACCCAAGCTGCAGGGAAAAGAGAAGTATAGAGCTTTACAATGACAACCATGATAGGAAGAGAGGATGGCGCGGATGAAAAGCCCAAAGTCAAGATGCTGGCGCCTGCATTTGGGATCGATAAATCACGACTTCATGGATCTGGGTTTAGGTCTAAAGGCTTTGCCATCACGGACCTACTGGGTCTTGAAACGGATCTCCAGCCTCGCCCATCCGGACCTTATGGAGTAGGAGGACACGGGGATGTTCAGAGCGCTGGGATGGGATTCCCTTTCGCTGGAGGATCCTTGCCTCTTGGTCTGGGGTTCCTGTGCAGTTTGGCGGCTCAGCAACCTCCGGGGGGGCCCTGCTTCCTACCGAGTCACATACCCCTCCTTCAGTCCAGGACGGAGAGCCATTTCATGCAGAATATGGAGCAACAAAGAGACGCCTACTCTGGTACAGCTCATTTCAAGTGGTTGACTTTACAGTTACAGTTAGCTGTCCCCTTAGCATGTATTCTCAGGGGTGCTGAAACCTGATGTAGCTCAATTTATTTAAAATATTCAATGCGTTCAAGATTGACGTAGCGTTATTTTATCTCTCAAAATTAAGATGTTGATTGAATGTTAAACCTATCCAAAATAAAAATGTTCGACTCGCGCTAAATTTGATGACTCTATATTCCATTTACAAGCACTCGATTTATTGAACTTTTCTGTACAATTATAAATTAACATTTATATGTTGTATTTGGGTTTGATTGTTATTCTTTAATAGCCTATATGTTTCCCTTTTATTTTTTAGATGACGAGTGTCTCTCTGGTGAACGAAACGATTCGAAAAACTCAGGGAACTCACAGAAGAGAAAGAAAAGGAGGCACAGGTTGGTACATATGACGCAGTTTTATTGCGCCAGAGCAAAAAGAGAAATTGAATTAAATTAAAGTACAATGAATGCCGTTAGGACGCCGGTGTTTATCAATGCTTTCAATAAAAATAAAATACATCCATTACAGAACTGTGTTCACTTCTCATCAACTGGAGGAGCTGGAAAAGGCATTCCATGAGGCACATTACCCAGATGTGTATGCCAGGGAAATGTTAGCAATGAAGACAGAATTGCCTGAGGACAGAATACAGGTATGCTATTTATAACAACATGTAGGCTACTACAAGGTTGAACGAGCGTGCAAACTTACAACTGCCTTATTGAAATAGTTTAATCTGCAAAATTGTCCAAATATCTAACATTTGTGCCTATTTTTCAGGTTTGGTTTCAGAATCGTCGGGCCAAGTGGAGGAAGCGTGAGAAGTGCTGGGGACGCAGCAGTGTGATGGCAGAGTATGGGCTCTACGGTGCCATGGTCCGCCACTCCATCCCTCTGCCAGAATCAATCATCAACTCCGCCAAAAGCGGGATGATGGGCTCCTGTGCTCCCTGGCTTCTAGGTGAGCCAGCAGGTTGTTTGCTTTATTCATAATATAAGACTCAAATATGTATTTAATCACTTGAATACATAGCTGAGATGTGTTTTGTATCCGAACAATGTTTGATTGGACATTCAGCCAACACATTTCATAACGTATACATTATAACGATAAAGGTCTAAATGTTAGGCCAACATTTTAGTTTACAAATAGACCTATAGGCCTAATGTCTATTTATTTTTTGCTTTATTTTGCTATAGGCTGCGCTGAGACTAATTGTTTTTCATTTTGATCACTTTACGCAGGAATGCACAAGAAGTCCATGGATATAGTAAAGAAGTCCCCAGGAATGCCAGAGTTTACCCACTCGGATACTAACTCCGAGGAAACTAAAGGGAAAGACAACGACATGTCCTGGCCAAATCGCTCTCGTGGTATAGACGACAGCGAGGACATGGCAATAGACCTATCCAGCACCTCTAAGCAGGACAGCAGCAAGAGCACTTTGAAGTCATCGTCGCCCCAAAGGGATCCCATTCGCAACAGTGATTCAGACGATGAAAGCTAAATTAATCCCGGTTGCAGACAGTGATTCAGACGATGAAAGCTAAATGAATCCCGGTTGCAGACAGTGAGCTTGAACATTTGCGTGGAAATTATGCTCACCTGGAAGACAATTATTTTCCAAAGATGCGCAACATTCCCATCACATTAGGGGTGTACAGTGTACTTGTCTTATTTCTTAATAATTGTATTTGGACATATGTTTTATAAAGTTGTTTGGTTTTAAATATAAGAAAATATTTCATGTTTTATTCAACTTTTGTTTGATTTGTGTGTTGTTGAAATGATATTTCAAAAAAGAAGAGAGAGGACCAAGGAGAGGATATATCACCTCTTCTCCTGCAGAAACGTGTTACATGATAAATCCAAATGCAATTTCTCTAAAAAACAATTAGTGAAAATGTACAAACCTCATGCCTACATTTCATTTCATGTTTTTGAAAGGTGGTGGTTAGGGTGTAAACCCCACCACCTGCATTTGATATAAAATATAAACTAAAATACACAGATTATCAAATGGCACAATTATGAAGCACTTTAGTTGTGTTGATACTGAATGTCATTCAGAGGTCAATTTCACCGCAATGACAGCAATAATAACAACACTGTAATAACAGTAATATCAGGAAAACAGTACCTGGATAAAGAAATAAAAGTATTTTTTTGAAATTGTGTATTTTTATTGATTTGTATAGGCCTACCTTCATATAGGCCTACCTTCATTCACTTGATGTAGCCTAGATAACGTTATTGGTTCCACAAATCTGTTTTAATTGTAATATTTACATGGGTTAATAAAAAGACAGAAGTTGATGCAGTAAGTAACCCAGTTACCCCGTTGCGATGTAAATGAATCTTTACGACGATCGTCCCAAATGCATCGCCTTTCTACATTTTTACCAAATAAGCACCTAGAGAGAACGTTCACGTATAAGTGCCTCAGACCATGCGTCGATACAGGATCGAAAGAAAAGCAGCGCTGCCTTCGGATCAGCTTTCTCCATTCAAATTGTACCTTAACATTAGAAGTAGTCAAAAATAATGACCACGCATCAGCTCCTAGAGCGATATTACCACCTATGGCTCCAAATAGGCTATTGAGGCAGTTTATTCCCACCCAATAATAATGCACTAAATCCCAGATTGTGCACATCTTTGCGCTAGTTGTCACCCATTCTTAAACACATTGAGGCACAAATAACAGACAGTAGCCTAGTGGCAAATTACAACTCAATTGATTGAACATGAAATGTATTTAAATGTGATTGAAACAGCCTATATAGGCCCATGTAGCCTATGTAGGCCATATTTTAACGCAGTCATCTCGGTTTTTATTTGAAGCATAATCTCATCCTTCACTTGTTTATAACAATAGCAAATAAGCTACTTTGGCAACTTTGTATTTAGTCAACTCCTGCTCTGAAGTCAGACAGATAGCCTAAACATATTGATTCTACACTATATTGATCCTTTAATATCCAAAGAACCAAAAGGTTATACATAGGACCCCAAATATCATTTTTCTTCAAAGAGTGGATCCATTACACTCACCACTAACAGCACACAGTTTCACATTTGATTTGATTTAGTGGCAAAACAGGTATAATCAAATACAATGTTTTGCTAATGTTGAAAATCCAATAGACAACAGTATACATGAACACTTATACCTGTAATAAGGTATGCCATCTTTCACCAGCTATTACATTCTCAGATTAGTGTGCCAACCTTCAAACTGATTTTTCAGTGGGTGCTGCAGCAACCTCAGCCCCCCTACATCCTGTGGCTATGCCTGCTCCCATCCATTCCCACCCCATCCTTCTGCGGTCGTCCTCTCTCTCCCAGGGGCATCACATCAAGCTCTCGCTCTCCGAGTCTTGGAAGCCCCCTTCAACTCTTGCTTAAGATTCATATAAACAATTGGATTGATGAACGGTGGCACCATGTGCAGCACCATCATTGTAACATGCTGGATACTTCATTGCTGAGAGAAGCGATAGGACACAGTTTGCTCTTGTAGTATACAGGTTGCAGAGTCCTAGATTATTGGCACCAATTGAAGTAAAAACATGCAGAGATAGAAGGCTCTACAAGCATGGCGGTTGTTCAGTTTAAGGGCCATAACAGCCCTGCGTGCCTCGTTGAATACTGTATACGCCCATAACAGGAGCAGAAGATGATGATTGAAAGAGTCATGATGGTAATGGGAGGGGTCATGGAGCTGTACATTTTGCACATGATTAAAGCTCATAGATGCTCTCACGATTCAAGGCTCACAGAGCAGCCCTGCAGTGGCTCTGTTAAATGCACCCCGTCCCAGGGGTGATGTCCAGAGTCATTTGAGAGTTTAAAATCACACTTACCATAATACCAAAAATGCCTTATATTTAATGTACAGAATGAAGCCCAATGGTGGGAGATAAATAGTCGATGATTGATGAACTAAAACACAATAAACCACACCAAAGCTCATCGGCTCAGAGGAAATGTAGGCATAGGTCTATCCTTACATGCGTCGGTGCGCGCATGTTGATTTTGTCCACCCACACAAGACGCGATCAGGACTCTGAAACAACTATATTAATTTGGGGACAGGTCAAAAAGCATTAAACATTTATGGCAATTTAGCTAGCTAGCTTGCTGTTGCTAGCTAATTTGTCCTGGGATGTAAACATTGGGTTGTTATTTTACCTGAAATGCACAAGGTCCTCTACTCCGACAATTAATCCTCAGATAAAAGGGTAAACTGAGTTTGTTTCTAGTCATCTCTCCTCCTTCAGGCTTCTTCTTTTTGTTTGGACTGTATATGGCGGTTGGCAACCAACTTTAAGGTGTATTACCACCACCAACTGGACTGGAGTGTGGACCTCAGTTTCAATCATCTTTCAATCACTCACGTGGGTATAGGACGGCACCTTTTCAAATGGGTCGTGGGCGGATTCAACCTTACCAATGAGACCTTAGGGCAGGAATCATGAACTAGATTCATCGGATAGTCAGGGGGAGGGAACATAATTACAAATAATTAGTAGACTGCAAACAGGCCAAAAGAAACCTAAACAGTTATAATATTTGACTAAAACATAATAATTTCAAACCTTGCTTACATTTCTATACGATCACATACACTGGTGTACAAAACATTAGGAACATGACAGACTGACCAGGTGAATTCAGGTAAAAGCGAAGATTCTTTATTGTTGTCACTTGTTAATTAAATCCACTTCAATCATGAAGGGGAGTTTAGAGGTTAACCTCTAAAGGTCCAACAAACCAAAAATCCAAGTTAAGGAATATGACTAAACCAAATCAAACTCTATTTAAATTGTATTTCATGTTTGATTTGATGCAGTCCTATTCTTTAACTTATTCTTTTGGATAAGATGTGAATCCAACATATCAGTTATACATTTGTAGATAAACTGGAATTAAAGCCAGACTAAGTCAGTGACCCAAATGGAACTATCCAAGATGAAGATACATTTTTATTTATTTTATATGCGTTGACTACCAAACCCAATTCAACATCACTTTTAAAATACAATAAATAGCCTATTAACTTGTCGACAAGTAAAAAAATGTCACGTTGGATTCACATCTTAGAAGGAACTATCCAAGCAGTAGATACATCTTCTTTAAATGCTGATATTTGGTTATGTTGTCAACCAAACGTAATTCAATATTACTTTTGTAATACAATAAATAAATAGACTAAAGTTAAGGCTATTATACAAACTAATGTAACATTCAAGATTAAAACAAGTAACACATCCATGGCCACATTTTGAGGTTACTGTTACCATACATTTCGTCTTATGTAATCATATAAAGCCTGCATGTTCAAGATGGTATGCATACATCGTTGCATGTCTGTGGAGATCTTTACATTTCCTCTAATAATCTGTACATGATCTAGAACGACATTGGTCACTTTCCCCACTTTTCATGTAATCTGACATTGTGTTCCACTGTGGACTTTGCTTTGCTTTTAAATGGTTGAAAGCGAAGTGACAGACATTTGGGTGACAACTAAACCAAACATCAGACATTGTTTTTCCATTGGAATTTGGTTGTATTTTAAGATGATTCAAAGCATAGCAATAACACATGGGGAAATTCAACTAACTTTTGGCTGTCTTTTTGAGTGGTTAAATATAGGTTGTAATCTCATTGATCAACATCTCAACCAAATATAACCAAATTATCTAGGTTGAGATTATGTGGAGTGCCCAGTGGATATTTGGGGTTATTGTCCTGCTAAAAGATGACAATTCTATCCCAGCAATAGGATTTTTAAGGGATACTTTCTGATTTTGGCAATGAACACCCTTTATCTAGGCTACTTCCCCAGAGTCAGATGAACTCTTGGATACCATCTTTATGTCTCTGCGTGCAGTTTGACGGAAGTTGCTAATAGAGGTCAACAGATTATGATTTTTTTTAAAGCCAATACCAATACCGATTATTGGAGGACCAAAAAAAGCCAATACCGATTGATCAGCCGATTCTTTTAATTTATTTGTAATAATGACAATTACAACAATACTGAATGAACACTTATTTTAACGTAATATAATACATCAATAAAAATCCATTTAGCCTCAAATAAATAATGAAACATGTTCAATTTGGTTTAAATAATGCAAAAACAAAGTGTTGGAGAAGAAAGTAAAGTGCAATATGTGCCATGTAAAAAAGCTAACGTTTAAGTTCCTTGCTCAGAACATGAGAACATATGAAAGCTGGTGGTTCCTTTTAACATGAGTCTTCAATATTCCCAGGTAAGAGGTTTTAGGTTGTAGTTAATATAGTATTTATAAGACTATTTCTCTCTATACCATTTGTATTTCATATACCTTTGACTATTGGATGTTCTTATAGGCACTTTAGTATTGCCAGTATAACAGTATAGCTTCTATCCCTCTCCTCGCCGCTACCTGGGCTCGAACCAGGAACACATCGACAACAGCCACCCCCGAAGCAGCGTTACCCATGCAGAGCAAGGGGAACAACTACTCCAAGTCTCAGAGCGAGTGACGTTTGAAACGTTATTAGCTCGCACCCCACTAACTAGCTATCCATTTCACATCGGTTACACGAGCCTCATCTTGGGAGTTGATTGGCTTGAAGTCAAAAGCAACGCAATGCTTGAAGCAGCGCAATGCTTGAAGCATTGTGAAGATCTGCTGGCAAAACGCACAAAAGTGCTGTTTGAATGAATGCTTACGAGCCTGCTGCTGCCTACCATCGCTCAGTAAGACTGCTCTATCAAATATCAAATCGACTTAATTATAACATAAAAACACACAGAAATACGAGCCTCTGGTCATTAATATGGTCGTATCTGGAAACTATCATTTCGAAAACAAAACGTTTATTATTTCAGTGAAATACGGAACTGTTCGGTATTTTATCTAACGGGTGGCATCCATAAGTCTAAATATTCCTGTTACATTGTACAACCTTCAATGTTATATCATGATTACGTAAAATTCTGGAAAATTAGTTCGCAATGAGCCAGGCTGCCCAAACTGTTGCATATACCCTGACTCTGTGTGAAATGAACGCAAGAGAAGTGACACAATTTCACCTGGTTAATATTGCCTGCTAACCTGGATTTCTTTTAGCTAAATATGCAGGTTTAAAAATATATACTTCTGTGTATTGATTTTAAGAAAGGCATTGGTGTTTATGGTTAGGTACAGTCGTCCCTAACCCTAACCTTAATCACTGAAACTATACCTAACCTTAACTTTACCCTCATTCTTAAACCTAACCTAAAGTAATTTCGACCCCTGTGCCTAAGCACAATTCTCATTAGGTTATGCCGTTCCTAACCCTAACCTTAATCACTGAAACTATACCTAACCTTAACTTTACCCTCATTCTTAAACCTAACCTAAAGTAATTTCGACCCCTGTGCCTAAGCACAATTCTCATTAGGTTATGCCATTCCTAACCCTAACCTTAATCACTGAAACTATACCTAACCTTAACTTTACCCTCATTCTTAAACCTAACCTAAAGTCATTTCGACCCCTGTGCCTAAGCACAATTCTCATTGAATATACACTTTTGAATATACACTTCAGTACCATTTACAATAATTCCATCTCTCCCTCTGTCTCAGGAAAGGCACACAATATGTGGATCAGTGGAGAGGAACTGTAGCCTTTCATTCTGATTAATGGGGTCAGTTCATGCACTAGCTACTCATTAGAATAAGTTATTTGCAATTCAGAAAGTGTTGAAGTTAAGTGTTTCTGTTTGACTGAAATTATCATAAGATATTTTTTCAGAGTGGTGTCATAAATGCGGATTGGTGTGGATCTCTGGTCAATGTGGAGAATCGTGATGGTGAGCACATCATGGTGAAGAACTTATACATACAGATGAATTATAAATATTGCCTTTCATACCAAGGAAGCAGTGAAAAACCTTACTTCTGCGGAATATGTGGGAGAGGTTTTGGTCATGCTGCCCATGTGAACCAAGATGTACACCATGAGGAGTTAAGCATTCGGCTGTGGGACTTGTGGGAAGAGATTCTGTGGGAACCCAGTTCTGATCTTTTCACACTAATTGGTTTTTTGACCAATCACATTTCTATTGACATATCCTCTATTGTCGATGTTGCTTTATCTGATCACCACGGTGTATTTTGTACTACATTGATGCCCATAGCGCAGGGTAATACTGAAAGCATTATTAAGAAACACTATCTTTCCTCTGAAGTTGCTACAGAGTTTATTGAGTTTATTGAGTGTATGAACAATACTCCACCAGCTATTCTGCCTGCCTCTTGTGATGAATTAGTTGATCACTTTAATAGCAAATTAAGGGCAACATTGATGCCATAGCTCCAGTAAAGTTGAAAAAGGCCACATCCAAACGGAATTAAATTAAAGAGAAACTGCAGAAAGTCCGAGCGGAAGTGGAGAATGTCAAAGTTGCAGGTCCATTATGATATTCTGAGAGAGGAACTTGTCATATACAACAAGGCAATTAGAAATGCCAGAAGGGCACATTTCTATAACTTGATCACTAATAATCAGAATCATTTTAGAGTGCTCTTCTCGACCATTGATGGCCTGATAAATCCTTCCCCCTCAAATCTATGTGAACTTTCCTCCACATCTAAATGTGATGAGTTTGCATATTTCAGAGATAAGATAACCAACATTAGGCTGGGTATCAGTCAAGCAAGACCTGATGATAAGTTTGATGATATGTACCACAGCCCAGGGGTTCATAAACCCAATTCTTCTAATGGTTTTTAAATCAATCCACGATTGTGCACCCCTATACATATCAGATATGCTTTTAAGTTATGTACCCAGTAGGTACCTCAGGTTCTCTGGCACTGGCTTTTTAACAATCCAAAAGCCTAGGACCAAGAGGCATGGAGAAGTAGCCTTTAGTTATTATGCCCCCAGCCTCTGGAATAGCCTGCCAGAGAACCTGAGGGGGGCTGAAACTGTGGATATATTTAAAAGAGATCTTAAAACACATCTTTTTAGCTTTGCTTTTCCTTAGGGTGCTTTTTAGTTGTTCCGTTTTTGTAATTCTTTAGTTTTTTTATCTTATGTTTGTTGTGTTTTAAATATTTCAGCTTTTATTTTCATTGTTTTTCTATATATTTTTCCTGTGAAGTACATTCTGTTGCATTCCATGTCTGAAATGTTCTTTATAAATACTGTAATGCTTGATTTGATCAGATTTTTTATTTATTTTGTCTAAACGCAGCCAAGGAGCACCAGAATATCCACACAGGTGAGAACCCATACAAATGTGCCACCTGTGGGAAGGATTTCGGATCAAGGATGTCTCTCTCCAGGTACAGCAGTTTTCAGGCAGGTGAAATGCCCTTTATACAGTGGGGCAAAAAGGAATTTAGTCAGCCACCAATTGTGCAAGTTCTCCCACTTCAACTATGACAGACAAAATTAGGAAAAAAATCCAGAAAATCACATTGTAGGATTTTTACTGAATTTATTTGCAAATTATGGTGGAAAATAAGTATTTGGTCAATAACAAAAGTTTATCTCAATACTTTGTTATATACCCTTTGTTGGCAATGACAGAGGTCAAACGTTTTCTGTAAGTCTTCACGAGGTTTTCACACACTGTTGCTGGTATTTTGGCCCATTCCTCCATGCAGATCTCCTCTAGAGCAGTGATGTTTTGGGGCTGTTGCTGGGCAACACGGACTTTCAACTCCCTCCAAAGATTTTCTATGGGGTTGAGATCTGGAGACTGGCTAGGCCACTCCAGGACCTTGAAATGCTTCTTATGAAGCCACTCCTTCATTGCCCGGGCGGTGTGTTTGGGATCATTGTCATGCTGAAAGACCCAGCCACGTTTCATCTTCAATGCCCTTGCTGATGGAAGGAGGTTTTCACTCAAAATCTCACGATACATGGCCCCATTCATTCTTTCCTTTACACGGATCAGTGTTTCCACCCCCATGCTTCACAGTAGGTATGGTGTTCTTTGGATGCAACTTAGCATTCTTTGTCCTCCAAACACGACGAGTTGAGTTTTTACCAAAAAGTTATATTTTGGTTTCATCTGACCATATGACATTCTCCCAATCTTCTTCTGGATCATCCAAATGCTCTCTAGCAAACTTCAGATGGGCCTGGACATGTACTGGCATAAGCAGGGGGACACATCTGGCACTGCAGGATTTGAGTCCCTGGCGGCGTAGTGTGTTACTGATGGTAGGCTTTGTTACTTTGGTCCCAGCTCTCTGCAGCTCATTCACTAGGTCCCCCCGTGTGATTCTGGGATTTTTGCTCACCGTTCTTGTGATCATTTTGACTCCACCGGGTGAGATCTTGCGTGGAGCCCCAGATCGAGGGAGATTATCACTGGTCTTGTATGTCTTCCATTTCCTAATAATTGCTCCCACAGTTGATTTCTTCAAACCAAGCTGCTTACCTATTGCAGATTCAGTCTTCCCAGCCTGGTGCAGGTCTTCAATTTTGACAGCTCTTTGGTCTTGGCCGTAGTGGAGTTTGGAGTGTGACTGTTTGAGGTTGTGGACAGGTGTCTTTTATACTGATAACAAGTTCAAACAGGTGCCATTAATACAGGTAACGAGTGGAGGACAGAGGAGCCTCTTAAAGAAGAAGTTACAGGTCTGAGAGCCAGAAATCTTGCTTGTTTGTAGGTGACCAAATACTTATTTTCCACCATAATTTGCAAATAAATTAATAAAAAATCCTACAATGTGATTTTCTGCATATTTTTTTTCTCATTTGTCTGTCATAGTTGAAGTTGATGATGAAAATGATGAAAATTTATGAATATGATGAATATGATGAAAATTACAGGCCTCTCTCATCTTTTTAAGTGGGAGAACTTGCACAATTGGTGGCTGACTAAATACTTTTTTGCCCCACTGTATGTACCACATGTGGAAAGAGATTCTGTCTAATTTCTTGAAGACTCATCGGGAGACACTTAAAACAGAAGATGAGGAAGCTTGAAGTGAACTCACAGGTCCACAGTTTCAGTAGAATTGATTTTGCTTTTCAGGTGAATATATGTAGGCCTCCAATGTAATAGATGGGTTCTGAATATGAATACTAATATTTATTAATCAATACATTACATTACCAAAAGTAAAATGTTGTTTAATTTAATGCAGCCTCTGTATATTAACTTGGGCATAAGTGCATGTCAATAAATATTTTAATGAATTATTATTACACATACTTAAATTGAGTTTATGTATTTTCAAACATAATATTTTATTTCAATATCCTACTTTTAGATATCTGTTATTTTACTTATTTTATTGCTGTTTTCTCACAGAAAAAAAGTATCTTGTTGACATTGCTTTGCTTAGCCTATAAGCCTCATTGTGATGGCATGAGTGGGTATTGAAAACCCCAAACACTATCACCGTTGCCCTATTTGGTTTATGGTTCTTACGATTTCTAATATCTAGTTGTTTTTCATGTCTAGATTAAGCTTTAAAACCCTGCTTCATCACATATAATTCCCACTTAATGGTTCACAAATCATATAATTGCTCTCCTGCCTTTCCTTCATTTTCCCCATCATAGTCTAATGGCCTTTAATCTGAAATTGTTTTGAGATTACAATGTTTTGAATAGCCAATAGGCCAGTAGATTTCCAAATGAAAGAGTATTTTGATTTGGGTTCGCTAATAGTTTATTTATCCTGTAACATCAACAACATCTTTAATATGATACATAACACACATTTCCAAACAATAGTTAAAGCTGCAAGCAGCGTGGCCGGGGTTCGGCTGTGTGCCCACTGTGCCACCATCTGTAACGGCTTTCTTCCTGGGAAGGAGAGGACCAAAGCGCAGCGTGGTAAGTGTCCATGGTTTTTTAATAACAGAAACTCAACATGAACACACTACAAAACGATAAACGTGGCAAAACCCGAAAACAGTCCTATCTGGTGCAGAGAACACAGAGACAGGAAACAGTCACCCACAAATCCCAACACAAAACAGGCTACCCAAATATGGTTCCCAATCAGAGACAATGACTAACACCTGCCTCTGATTGAGAACCATTTCAGGCCAAACCTAGAAATAGACAAACTAGACACACAACATAGAATGCCCACCCAGCTCACGTCCTGACCAACACTAAAACAAGGAAAACACACAATAACTATGGTCAGAACGTGACACCATCAGGACAAATTGGACACATTTCCCTAGGATGAGTTATTTCTGTACTATTTACAACACTTGCCAAATATCAGAACTCAAAATCAAACTGATCATGTAATATAATAGGCTTTTGAAGTATTTTGAACCATTGTCAATTATGTTACTTTAAACGTCTTCTTCTCCAGAACCGCTGGCCAAATCATCACCAAATGTGGTATATAGCAGCTATGGACATATTTAAACACAGTATTTTCCATGACTCTAGCTGAAACAATATGGCCGCTACGAGCCCATTAACTTTTTTTTTTTTTTTTTTTGAGTCTATGAACTTGCATGAATGTTTTTTCCTGACCTACAGTGCCACAATGTGGCCAAACTCAACCATACTTTACAAGTTAGCTAGACTCATATCCTTGAGCATGTATGCCAAATTTCACCACTCTGTCCAACAGATCAAGAGATATAAAATGTTGCCTGTTATAGCGCCACCACGTGGTCGATATGAATGTGCTTGCATAGGCTGAGTCTTCACAGTGATTGAAACATGTGTACCAAATTTTGTTACAATACAGATATCCGTGACTGATTTATATGCATTTGTGACAGACCACGCCCCAAATGAATATTTATTAGTCCGTTGTGGCCATCTCGTTTGACATACTAGCCTGGATTATAGTGCGTTTACAGACTTTGGTCAGTAGATGCCATATATGCAGTTTCGTACAGATCAGCCATTCGGTGAGTAGCATTTGAAGTGTTTTTCACAAAATTCAAAATGCTGGAAAATCCATCATGGAGCCCATTATGGGTCCTTCAGGTACATTTATTCCTTGTGAGGAGAGAGACATATGTATAACAAAGTTCATGACTAGGTCACACGGTGTGCGGGCTTGAGCTTTCAATATTAGCATTTTCAAAAGATTGTTTTAGCGCCACAATCTGCCCAGTTGGCATGGCATTGCAGAGGGTGTGGCCCATGGCCATCATGCAAATGTTCATCCTCCTAGGTCTTGTTATCTCACAGGTATTTGCATGTGAATTTTGGCCTTACGGAGGAATAATGGTCCATCTTTAAATTACTTTCAGCTTATAAAGACTTCATAAAGCCTTCATAATGCCTTCATAGGCACTACATAAATGTGTTACAAAGTATCTATCACCATATGTCATGCATTATAAAGGGTTCATAAATGTGGAATAACTGTGTGACGTAATCACCAATGTCAAATGTGACAACACACTATGTCAAATATGACATAAATATGTGCTTTATAAAGGGTGACATGTTGTACTGAAGGATGGCATACGCTCTAAAGTGAAGTCATGTTGGTCACATTACACCTAATCTCATTCACAGACACTTCCGCCTAAATGTGTGGACGTTTTGATGGACCAACTCATCAAACTTGGCCTTCATTAATTAGAGTTGGGTTTAAAATCACATTTTATGAAGAGAAATTGTGGAAATGGGCAAGGTTTAGACTTTGTGGCTGTGATAACCAGTGACGACCAGGGGGAATGTTTTTGCTAGCAATTCTTTACTCAGTAAGGTCACTCCCATAGAATGACATGGTCACTCTCACTAAGGCCAGCTTTGAATGGTTAACATCCCAGGCCTGTATGTACTGTGTGCGTAATAGCCTGTGGACGACCTAACACCAACAAAAACACTTTACCTTGATGAAAGTCCCCAAGGAAATTGAAAGGGGCTTTCCTCTGGAACCAAGTTACAGTACATGTTCCTCAGTACATAAATACACATCCAACAATATATAACCGTGCTGTAGCGGACCCAGTCAGGTCTTTGACTCATTCACCCACTCTCACACTGACAGATCAGCAACAACATGTGGGCACCATTGTAACAGGTTGTAATCAAGCCCTGGTCTCCAGCATTGGGAACAGAAGAGGAATACCTGGTGCGGTAATCTCAGGTTGGACTACTCCAAATCATCTTGGCTGTGACAAATACATTATCGCAAGCTTTGCAGGTCCGTTAACCCATTTAAATACCTCTCACACTCTAGCTGTGGATCATGAGAGAACCGTCATAAGTCAGCAGAATGTTAATAACCTATTTTTGGACAGACACTTTATGTAGTGTCCTGTAATACTTAGTTTGCAGTGACACACCTTGAGTCATTCATAACGCATCTACAAAGACTCTATATGGCATCACGCTGTACTTACGTTAAAGTCAGACACCTTTGGTCATTCATTACACATACATAAAGTCTTAATGATGTAAACACAAATGTATTAACACTTAGGGAATTAGCACTAACAGCTAAAACAAATAAACATCAAAGACATATTTGTACATTTTTAAAACAACACAAATACATTAAGTTCAAAAAGTCCAGCAATGCAATTACATTGAACATTACACAAGGCTGTGAACAGTGTAGCTTGTTCCTGAGCTCGAGGACAAATGGTTCTTGCCTCTCTGCCTGCTGGAGGTACTGCATGTTGTTTCCAACCTTAAAAGTAACAACAAAGATAGTTACCAGGTCTGTTAGAAAATGCCTTTGTCTCACAATCTGGATAAGGGCATTTCTGTGCTGCCCCAGAAATATTCTAAATTGGAGATGGGAAACTCCATTCAATTCATATTATTATATTCCTCTTTCATTTACAAATCTCATGACATGACTAAAGAGACGTGGCTGTATCTAGACTGATTTTTATTTTCCCTGCTAGTAGCTGGCTAAATTTCAGCTAACTACCAATCACTGTGGAAGCCACAGAAATAATTTGAAATAATGATTGAGGTAGCTACAGTATGAAATCTAACTAAACACTTAACTACTCCAAAATAATTTAAATTACAATAAATAAAGATTCATTTACATTTTTTTTCGCTGTCCACTGGCATCACAAGTGGCCATTTGATTTGCGATCTGATCATGTGTGCTTACCGTGCTACAGAAACACCACTAACCGAACAACAGTGCAGGGCATGTAGATATATATGGAAAAACAGAAATTGGGAGAAATTTGGCCCAAAAAATTCAGACAGATTTTTTAAAGGCCCTAACAACATTTTTTTGTTGCTGTTCATGACTGCCCTTTAGTGTGTGTGTCATCCTGCAGCCCAGAACTTTGAGGAAGGTTGAATTCACATCCACTATTGGCTATGCTCCCAAGAGGGAAAGAGGTTGGGCCATTCTAGAAATGTTTTAGAGTTATATAATATATACAATTTAGCAGACGCTTTTATCCAAAGTGACTTAAAGTAATGACTGAATGCATTTTTATGTATGGGTGGTCCCAGGAATCGAACCCACTATGACAGGGTTATAAATGCTTTGTAAAGCCTCAATTTAAGCGGTGCTTATGCCTCCCTTTATAAACCACAGGTTTATGTCATATTAGACATAGTGGGTTATTGCATTTATGAGTTATTGCATTTACATTTATGAACCCTTTATAACTCATGCATACGGTTATAGATGATTTGCAACACATGTATGTAGTGTTTATGAAGCCTTTATAAGCTCCACGTCATTTAAAGCTGCTGAACCCCTAACAATACCTGAGATTGATCATAGCATGATAATGTGCTTGTCAACACATGCTGCTTGTAAGTTAATGGCGAGAATGAATCATTTCACATGCAAATATTTTACAATGATCGCTTGTAAACAAGGTTCTCTTGGAATTAGTGTTGTAGATATGCATAACCAGACTGTGTATCTGTTTCTGTGTACAATCCAACAAGCAGAATAAAATGTTTAATTCAACATAATTTACATTTACATATTAGTCATTTATCCAGAGCGTTCATTTTAGCTAGTTGAGATAACCCCGTATCTCAGTCATAGTAATAAAAAATGTTCCTCAATAAAATATACCAGCAAAGTCAGTGATCGTACGAAAAAGTCAAGTGTTAGTTCACAAAAGGCAAGAGTGTTACTATAAAAAACACATTATTATTTTGTATCGTTATGTTTATCTCCACAGCCTCATCGACCTAGAATACCTCCCAATCTTAGCTAGCATACAAAAACAATACTTATAATAAACTGCACAGGCTGAATACAATTACCATCATTGCGTTAGTATTACACTATTGATAATGCTCAGTGAACCAACCGTAGGTCACATTATGTGAGTGATTGCTTTTCTCATGTATTGAACAAACAGATTAGAAGCAGGGGAAAAAAACAAAACACAAAGAGATTATCCAGGGTTCTCCAACCCTGTTCCTGGAGAGCCTGTAGGTTTCCGCTCCGACCCTGTTCCTGGAGAGCCTGTAGGTTTCCGCTCCAACCCTGTTCCTGGAGAGCCTGTAGGTTTCCGCTCCAACCCTGTTCCTGGAGAGCCTGTAGGTTTCCGCTCCAACCCTGTTCCTGGAGAGCCTGTAGGTTTCCACTCCAACCCTGTTCCTGGAGAGCCTGTAGGTTTCCACTCCAACCCAAGTTGTAACGAACCTGAAACATTTTTATCAACAAGCTAATTATTCGAATCAGGTGTGTTAGATTAGGGTTGGAGGGAAGACCTAGAGACACTTCAGACAGAGGCAGTTTTAAGAAGGAGGGTGGTAAAAATGTCACCAATCAGAATTTATCCCACAAATCTATGAGACACTTTCATACCTTTCCATCCCCTCCCCCAAACTACACAACAATTATATGATGGTACTACTTTAGAGCATTATAGATTAACAGAGAAAATAATCTGGCCTTTTGTTGGAATTGTCTCTTAATGGAAAATAGTGTTAGTTTAAAGAACGTAATAATATCTGTTGTTGTTTTGTCAAGCAGGAACTGCCTGCCAAATGTTTGTTTGACTAAGTTCATGAACATTAATATTTTATGGTGGATAATTCACTAGCATATATATATATATACATAATTTATTAGGAGGTTATGGGCCTAAAGCTTTTTCAGTAGATATTCAGTGTGTTGATTAAGAATTGATTTCTGTTAAAATGACCAATTTATACTTTTCAAGCAAGGGTTGGAAATTACTGTACTCAGCATAATAGGCCTGTATTAGGCTATTTTAGACATTATGCCCATTGACAAGCCCAATGTAATGTAAAGATTTGAGGGGGGGAAAAGGTCTAAATGTATCACACACTGAAGGGTTAATTGTTGTTGAACAAAGTGTTGGAATGTGTTTGCACGTTATATTGAAACGATTGCATTTTGTTTTCCACTAAAATCCAGATGATGGGATTGAGATGTCATTAAATGAGAATATCATTTCACCCGTCTTTATGGTCCTCTAGGAGGCAGCACTTTTCCTGAATATGAGAATACATGTAATAACAGAGTAGCAGCCCATTTAGAGTTTTAATGGAAGTGTTTAACTTATTTAATTAAGGGCCTACACGAGATGACGCTGATGAACAATTCAAAGGAAAATGAATTACCACACATTAGGCTATAGAAAAGGAAATCAATAGGTTAATCATTAAATATTTAACACAAATATCGTTTTATTAATATAAGTGTTGATATATCTTCTAAATACCACAATCTACTTTATAGGACATGTAAATGATTAAAAGTGAAATGGAATGTTGCCCCAACTGAGTCAGAAATTGCACCCCAAAACTTATTTGCAGAATTTCACTGTTGCAGCAAAAATATAAAAATGAAAACAGTGTAAAATACAGTTGGCTGCTTATCATAGGCTAAGATACCTGTAACTAACTTTCCTCTGTACGTTTCATCGTAGGATATTTTTGTTCAGTATATACAGTGCATTCGGAAAATATTCAGACCTCCTGACTTGTTCCACATTTTGTTACGTTACAGCCTTATTCTAAAATGGATTAAATAAATAAAACATCTCATCAATCTACCGCCAATACCCCATAATGACAAAACAAAAACAGGTTTAGAAATGTATTCAAAATAAAAAACAGAAATACCTTATTTACATAATTATTCAGATCCTTTGCTATGAGACTTGAAATTGAGCTCAGGTGCATCCTGTTTCCAATGATCACCCTTGAGATGTTTCTACAACTTCATCTGTGGTAGCAAAGCAAAAGCAAAAACACGTTTTTAGAAATGTTTGCACATATATATAAAAACAACTGAAATATCACATTTACATAAGTATTCAGACCCTTTACTTAGTACTTTGTTGAAGCACCTTTGGCAGCGATTACAGCCGCAAGTCTTCTTGGGAATAATGCTACAAGCTTGACACACATGTATTTGTGGAGTGTCTCTCATTCCTCTCTGCAGATCCTCTCAAACTCTGTCAGGTTGGATGGGGAGTGTTGCTGCACAGCTATTTTCAGGTCTCTCCAGAGATGTTTGATTGGGTTCAAGTCCGGGCTCTGACTGGACCACTCAAGAAATATTGAGAATTGTACCAAAGCCACTTCTGCCTTGTCTTGGCTGTGTGCTTAGGGTTGTTATCCTGTTGGAAGGGGAACCCTCGCCCCAGTCTGAGGCCCTGAGCACAATGGAGCAGGTTTTCATCAATGATCTCTTAGTACTTTACTCCATTCATCTTTCCCTCGATCCTGACTAGTCTCCCAGTCCATGCAGCTGAAAAACATCCCCACAGCATGATGCTACCACCACCATGCTTCACCCTAGGCATGGTGCCTGGTTTCCTCCAGACCTGACGCTTGGCATTCAGGCCAAAGAGTTCAATCTTGGTTTCATCAGACCAGAGAATCTTGTTTCTCTTGGTCTGAGAGTACTTCAGGTTCCTTTTGGCAAACTCCAAGCGGTCTGTCATGTGCCTTTTACTGAGGAGTCACTTCCGTCTGGCCACTCTACTATAAAAGGCCTGATTGGTGGAGTGCTGCAGAGTTGGTTGTCCTTCTGGAAGGTTCTCCCATCTCCACAGAGGAACTCTGGAGCTCTGTCAGAGTGACCATCGGGTTCTTGGTCAGGAGGGTTCACCTCCCTGACCAAGGCCCTCATACCTGACCAAGGCCCTCATTGCTCAGTTTGGCCGGGCGGCCAGCTCTTGGAAGAGTCTTAGTAGTTCCAAACTTCTTCCATTTAAGAATGATGGAGGCCACTGTATTCTTGGGGACCTTTAATGCTGCAGAAATGTTTTGGTACCCTTCCCCAGATCTGTGCCTCGACACAATCCTGTCTTGGAGCTCTACAGTCAATTCCTTCAATCTCATGGCTTAGTTTTTGCTCTGACATGCACTGTCAACTGGGGGGCCTTATATAGAAAGGTGTGTGCCTTTTCAAATCATGTCCAATAAATAGGTGGACTCCGATTTGTAGAAACATCTCAAGGTTGATCAATGGAAACAGGATGCACCTGAGCTCAATTTCAAGTATTTTTATTTCATTTTCTTTAAATTTGCAAACATTTCTAAAAACCTGTTTTCACTTTGTCATTATGAGGTACTGTATGTAGATTGATGAGGGGGGGAAAAAAATATATTATTCAATTTTAGAATAAGTCTGTAATGTAACAAAATGTGGAACATTTCAGTGCACCTGAAGATGATTAATTGAGAATCTCCATTGTTCAGTTGTAAATATCTCACACATGCCAGTGAATGGCAGTGCCCCAAAGAAGCCACAAAGTCACTAATATTAATCTTCCTATATGGCTTGCAAGGAGTGGGGATTCAAAGTAGTACTCAAAGACCTTATAACAAAACACTTTCATACTGTGTTGTACCCAAAAATCCACCCATTCGTTTTCGACACGTCAGATAGTGTTTGACGGAATCAATACAGTACTCATACTTTTACTAACGTACACATGCAACAAGAGTTGAGGTAACTGCTGCTCCAAGTAATAACTTTAGTCTGACCTCGATATGATTGTTCTACAGGGAGCTACTTGAGACTACCTGCCGCTTAGCCAACACCCTGAAGAGGCATGTGGTCAACAAGGGTGACCGGTTGGCCATCTATATGCCAGTGTAGCCCATCGCCGTGGCTGCCATGCTTACGTGTGCTCGTATTGGTGCTGTAGACGCGGTAGTGTTAGCTGGGTTCAGCTCAGAGGCCCTGGCTGGGAGGATTCAAGATGGTGAGTGATACTGGGCCTGGACTCATGTTTGACTGAGATGAACTCTTAATTTAGGCTTTTACAAATGTTAGGGGTCAAGTCACACTAGCCAAGGTTGCCAACACTGTTCAACCATAATGGTTGGGGCAGGCTGTCATTCTAGCTAGAAACCTTGGCATGTCACGAGATCTCATGGTCCAGTTGGTAACCCGAGAATGCATTTCAAGGACGTTTGTGTTTTGTATACAGTTGCTGCCTCCATAAAGCCCAAACATAACATTTGAATGGTTGACTGAGCACAAGGGCAATAAAGGGCATTTCAATTGTGCATGCCTGCAGCTATTCAACATTTTAGAGACTGTAATCATAGAAATCGGGACCCAATATTTAAGCTTTGCGCCTTTAAATAAAGCTCCACCATGTTGAGAGTTTACAGTCATTTCAGATGTTCTGTTCAAAGGCACAGGATAAATGACTAATATTTAAACAGTCTTCAAAGGTTCTCAGCACTCCCAGGTGAGTCATTATGCATAGAACATGTTCTCGGCCGTTGTAGCTGGGATACGCCAGTCATGGTGAGTCTCTTCCCCTTTTTTTCCAAATTAACTCCAGTGGGAAACGGTCCTGTTGAACTCAAATGTTTCTAACATCATGAGATTAGACAAGGGTTTGTTCAATTTCAAGCTGAATTTTGCGGTCAGACAGAAACCAGGCCAATTACGAAGGCCTGCAGATTAGGAAACGGACTGAAGGATTGGACAGACAACTAGGAGCAACATGTCACGTCAAACATTTATAACATGTACAGTATATACCTCAAACAGAACCAATAGATAACAGCAATTCGGGCCAATTGTTATCAGCTTCTTGCATTTTCTCAAAGTGCTTCATATTCTCAATTGGACTGTATAGTGGTGTCAGCACGGTCTCAGATCTCTGACTGTGTCCCCCATCTGCAGCCCAGTGTAAAGCTGTGATCATGTGCGACCGAGGTGTGAATGGAGGTCGGTTCATCGACCTGAAACCTACAGTAGATGCAGCAGTGAAGAACTGCCCCTCTGTCCAACATCTGTTTGTGGCCCAGAGGACCACAAACCCAACTTCCATGGGCAAATTAGACATCCCATTGGAGGAGGTAATACTTGTTTCTCACACTTTTTCTTGTGCCAGGTGGAGGTAATGCTGAGTCTGAGTAGGACAAGCCAGTAGCAGTCCTGTAAAGTGATCGGTTTGCATTGTAGTTTAGCTCCACTCACAGACGTAATTCGCTAGGTTATTTTGATCGAATGGCTATCGAAATGGTGTTTTACTGGAATGAAGTAGCCTACCGGTAAGCTGCCGCCGGAGACTCTCATCATATAGGTAGGCTACATGCTGATCGGGGCTTACATTTGATTTTATTTTGATTGTTCAGGTTCACCCTTAGCAATAGTTTTGGTAGTTCTGCTTGAAATAATCAGTGTATATGGTCATTTTTACATATACAGGGTAAAGTTAACGAGGACAGCAATCACTTTTGCTACCGTCACTGCATGGTCAAAGTGGGAGAAGAAGAGAAGCTCACGCCGAGCAGTCAAAACCTCCACATGGTCTAAACCAGGGGTGTCAAACTCATTCCATGGAGGGCCTACTCTCTGCTGGTTTTGGGTTTGGGGGTTTTCCTTTCAATTAAGCCCTAGACAACCAGTTGTGGGGAGTTCCTTACTAATTAGTGACCTTCATTCATCAATCAAGTACAAGGGAGGAGCGAAAACCGGCAGACCCTCGGCCCTCCGTGGAATGAGTTTGACACCTGTGGTCTAAACCATTTGATCATGAGATGGGGGTGAAATACAAAGTTGTGCTACAGTATATATTCCTTGGCTATGAAAGCAAACATTGTCATATAGTATGCAGTATAGGCATTTCTCCAGTGTTGAGTGACTCATTCACTGAGTTGACGACAAGTTTAGTCTTGGTTTACTACCTTGGGTTGTCAACTGAAGAGGTACTTCAGAGTTATCAGTTGATTGTTAAGGTTTGTTGTAACTCTGTAGTGGTGGGACATCGGCCATTGAGCTCTGTAGCTTTGGCATAATTGGAAATGTCCTGTTCTTCTCTCTTGTGCCCGTATTAAGTGGGTTATAGAGACAGGAAGGATATACTTTATTTCTGATGAGTAATAACTATGTGTATGCATGTAGTGGATGGCTTTGCCACGATGACGATCTGTCTCTGTCCCCCCAGGGAGATACTGGGAGACAGTGGAGTAACTTGGAATTAACAGGCTCTACGGTGCTGCCATTGCCATCAGGCTGCTGCTGAAGTACGGTATTAGGAGCGCTGGGTGAAAAAGTATGACAGGTTCTCCCTCAAGACCCTCGGCTCTGGTGAGCGAACCAATGTTGTCAAACTATCCAGCACAACTCATTATACTATCAACCAGGTGATTCTACCAGATAGATTAAATGACTGATGAACTGTTCTGTATGTAATTTAGTCGCATAGATGCCAATCCAAATTCAAAGTTAATGGCTTTGCGTATTATGGAAACTTGACTTCATTACAGTGATTCCTGTCAGTGTTACAATGACATTAACAAAATATGTGTCTCTCAGTTCTTGGCTATAGCTATCAGCATCACATTTATAGACCAAAATGAGAATGAATCAAAACAGTTGAAAAAAAAAAAAAATCTTTATTATTAGTATCTTATAGCTGAAAAGCCCATCCGTAAAAAGGCAGCCCGGATAATACAGCATTTATATGCCTAGAGTACATTTCACAATTTCTTGAACTATCACAGAGTGTAACTGTACTGAACAGATCTTTCTTCGTGCAGTGGCGGAGCCTATCAATCACGAGGCATGGTAATGATTCTACAACGTGGGGTCAAATGGAAGATGCCCTTCAGTGGATACATGGTGACAGGCAGGTAACCTCAGGGCTGCTGACTGTCTCGGCCCAGGTTGCCTGGTGTGGTAAAGGCTTCAGCTTTGATGGTCTTAGCTGAATGGCCGAATTATCAGTCTTTTTAAAGAGGCGTCGTAATTTGTAAAGTCTTTAAAGATTTTTATTGCACCACCATGATGGAACAAGCATCATAATACAGTACATAACATGGCGCCAGGGGCTTATCAAATGCTTCTAAAAAATCAGGTCAAGTTAGGTTTGTAAGAAGGAGGAGACAATCATACATAAGCAAGCTTATTTTCTGCATCCAATAAATGCTAACGTTAGTGCCGTTGTGTTGCATGCTGCTGGAGGAGAAAGCTCTGCGTCTAAGGCACATCTTGATTTGCTGTGGTAGTTTCTGTGCTGATCTAGCCAGTAAGTCTGTCTGATACTGTTTATCAGTGGTTTAACACTCATTTCCGATTAGCACAAGGAACATCTGCATGCTCCACTGAAAATGAATTAAAATAATCCCCCCCCCCCCCATCACCCACAACAGACTTACCCCCTTCTCCCTGACTCCCCACACCCCCCAGCGGGCGAGTGGGGAGGGCCATGACCTAATTCCTCGAAAATCACTTTCTGGGGTTTTCTCCATGAGCATATGTGCGAAGTCTTTCGAGGGGGACTGGAGAGTAGGGTTCTTCCAAAGGCTTAATAAGAAGATGAAGTGCAATTTTCTTGTCCAGTACTACAATTCCTTTTTTTATTAAGGTGATTATCACATATTACTAATTTGTCATAGCCACAGGGGTTCCTTACAATACACCCCACACCACTCTTCCCCGTCAGGAAAACATAGACAATCTGTAGTGCAGCCAGACTTTGGTCAAATACAGTACATGTCAACTACTCTCCAATAAGTCAGCATCACATCCCTTTAACCCTGCTTATTGCACTTTTCCATGCATCTCCTGTCTCTCTCCCTGTCCCCACAGACAGTATGAGGGGCCATAGCCATGAGGCCTTTCTTCGGGCATTCGGGCTTCAGCCTGTTTTCATGGAGGAGAAGGTGATCTGTTCCTTGCTTTTTTTTAACATGAATTGTGGAGTCTCTAGTTAGTCCCAGTCTTTTCATCTTCAGACCAGAGACTTTAGAACGGAGATAGATAGCTTTATGTCCACCAATCCCTCAGGCTTGACCCGATGTGACCCTGTGGTAGATGGGTCACACCCGCCTTACTTCCTTTTGCAATTAAAACTAGACAGCATATGCTTCCTTTCCTTATTTAACAGATCTACAGGGCTTTGTTGGAGTGGAAATGTGACCTCCCCACTAAACATCTCCTCCACTTCTTTTACTAGTAATTTCAGTAAATAGTACATCTACATGGAAGTACAGTATAACCTCCATGCACTGAATTTGTCTTAAAATCACATTTTATTAGTCACATACACATGGTTAGCAGATGTTATTGCTAGTGTAGCAAAATGCTTCTGCTTCTATATCCAACAGTGCAACAGTATCTAACAGGTAATATCTAACAATTCCACAACAAAACCCTAATACACACAATCTAGTAAAGGAATGGGATAAGAATATATAAATATAAAATAAATGGATTATCAGTGACAGGCGGCTAAGATGCAATAGATAGTATAGAATAGATAGTGAAGGACACAGTATACAGTATATACATATGAGATAAGTAATGCAAGATAAAGTGGCATTATTAAAGTGGCCAATGATATCAAGTCTGTAGGTAGGCAGCTGCCTCGCTGTGCTAGTGATGGCTGTTTAACAATCTGATGGCCTTGAGATAGAAGCTGTTTTTCAATCTCTCTGTCCCAGCTTTGATGCACCTGTACTGACCTCGCCTTCTGGATGGAAGAGGGGTGAACAGGCAAGTCTGGGGTTATTGTCCTTGATGATCTTTTTTGCCTTCCTGTGACATCGGGTGTTGTAGGTGTCCTGGAGGGCAGGTAGTTTGCCCCCGGTGATGCGTTGTGCAGACCGCACCACCCTATGGTTAGCCCTGCGGTTGTGGGCGGTACAGTTGCCGTACCAGGCGGTGATAGAGCCCGACAGGATGCTCTCGATTGTGCACCTGTAAAAGTTAGTGATGTCTGGTTTGCTTAATAGAAAGAATGACATGATTTACAGCATTTACTTTTACCTTTGATACTTAAGTATATTTAAAACCAAATACTTTTAGACTTGTACTTAAGTAGTATTTTACTGGGTGACTCACTTTTACTTGAGTCATTTTATAACAAGGTATCTTTACTTTTAGTCAAGTATGACAATTGGGTACTTTTTCCATCACTAATAAAATCCATTTCATGATTATGTTAAAGAGTCACTGTAATGTTGTTTCCTGCATGGTTGTCTTCTGTCTTTTAGGATTAACACCCAGCAGTTCCAGGGACTGCTGTGATTGGCAATTCCCATGATATCAAAGGAGAGGGTAAGAATACAAATACACACCTCCAAATGCAAAACCTCTCTATCATCCCACATTAACACACACAAAATATATTTTTTACATTATATAATGCGAATCGGGTATTTCTGAAGCTTTGAAATGGCTTCTAAACCGTTGAATCACGGTACAATGCAACCATGAAATGGAGAGCTTCTTAGCTTTGAGTCAACTGACCAGGATGCATCACTCCTTGGCCATGATAGAGATTCTTAGACTCTAGAGACTCCCCCTGGTTTATCTTTCTCTTCCAGTCCTGTTTGCTATCATGAACGTTACAGACTGTTCACCGTGTCCTTATAGTCACTGTTTTCCTTCAGTGGTACAATAGGCACTATTTCTCAGCTGTGTCAATACTGGTGTAATCTACTCTAAACTATAGGGGCAAAACCAACAATATCTTAGTATGGTTTGTCACTGAGGTTAATGATCAACCCAGAGAAAGCCCATAGCAGTTTCCTCTTGGTAAACTCTTGACACTCAGCACCACTGTGTGGCTATAAAGGGGAATAACAAGGAATATGTGGCAGACTGAACATGAATTTAAAGGGCAATTCCACCACTTTTCATTATATTCATATTCATTATCTTCAGCACCAAACCAGTGTCTACATGTGTGGTTAAATAGATAATAAGGTCCTAAAAAATGCTTCTCTGTGACATCACAGGGTAGGATTAAAAGTTGTTTTTTTTACAGTGATTTTCAAAACCTGCAACAAGTTTCTAGTTAGAGGGAAGGTATTTTCTTTGCTTCCCACGTCACCGTGAATCTTGTGTTTGAAAATCACGTTTTTGATGATGTCATCAGGTATAACTTTTTAGTTTCATATTCCTTTATACAAAATATAGAAATGCACAATTTTCACATATGTACACTACATGACCAAAAGTATGTGGACACCGGCTCCTCGAACATCTCCTTCCAAAATCATGGAGTTCGTACCCCTTTGATGCTATGACAGCCTCCACTCTTGTTGGAAGGCTTTCCACTAGATGTTGGAACATTGCTGTGGGGACTTCCATTCAGCAACAAGAGCGTTAGTGAGGTCGGGCACTGATGTTGGGCAATTAGGCCTGGCTCGCAGTCGGCGTTCCAATTCCTTCTATACCTTTCCATTTTTGTATGGACCTCGCTTTGTGCATGGTAAACTATTGTAATTTGGAAATTTTGCACAGAAAATATTTCCCAGTTTTGGGGGGTTATTGCATTTTCTCCCAGATCCCTAAACGTTTTAGCTCTGCGAAAGAATCCGAGATGACCAGAAAACGTTACCAATATCAACTAGACTGAAGCATTCATTCTACAATTTATGACATTATACTGGTGGGAAAGGGTTTATTTGGTCTTCTATGGCAACGTAATGTCAGAAGAGAAGCTGCATGTATCTAATTATAGACAAACAGAACTACAAATAGCCTACCAAAATGTCGTAAATTATAAGCAGAAACATATCTAAATCAGGCAACAACAAAAAATCCTGCACCCCTTGTCAAAAAAATCGTTCTGCCTTCTCTGACTGTAGCCTAGAGCGCAGCGCATGTTCTATATTTGAGGGTTAGGGTCGGGAGCAGGTCTCAGATTTTCACTTTATCACATACTGTATAATCGGCGGTTGTGGTTAGTTTATTAGCGGGCGATTGCAGGTTACAAAACAGCTGACTCGCGCACAATGATTTAACCTTGTTTTTTTCGGAGTTCCCAGATCTCTTGAAAGCACCATTATATCTGGAGTCTCGTTCGATATTGATGACGAGTAGCCTACCTTATTCAGAAAATCTCAGGAGTGGACAGTGCTCATCGCCTGACCAGTATGATAAATGGAAAGAAGGAGAAAAGCCTATCAATAGAGACTCTAAATGCACATGTGAAGCTTGGATATGTGAGGTAGAGTGTGGGAATTGCAAAAGAGCAATTAGCTAGCACTTCGAGTACGCCAGTTACCCCCTAGTAACGGGGGCGAGTTGCCCCCAACACATTGTCCCCTGGGGACACCATCATCCCAGAAGCCCTCTAGACCCACTCCAGTTCGCATATCGCCCCAACAGATCCACAGACGACGCAATCTCAATCGCACTCCACAATGCCCTTTCCCACCTGGACAAAAGGAACACCTATGTGAGAATGGTGTTCATTGACTACAGCTTAGCGTTCAACACCATAGTGTCCACGAAGCTCATCACTAAGCTAAGGACCCTGGGACTAAACACCTCCCTCTGCAACTGGATCCTGGACTTCCTGACGGGCCGCCCACAGGTGGTAAGGGTAGGCAACAATACATCTGCCACGCTGATTCTCAATACTGGGGCCCCTCAGGGGTGCGTGCTTAGTCCCCTCCTGTACTCCCTGTTCACCCAAAACTGCGTGGCAAAACACGACTCCAACACTATCATTAAGTTTGCTGACAACACAACAGTGGTAGGCCTGATCACTGACAGCGATGAGACAGCCTATAGGGAGGAGGTCAGAGACCTGGCAGTGTGGTGCCAGGACAACAACCTCTCCCTCAATGTGAGCAAAACAAAATAGCTGATCGTGGACTACAGGAAAAGGCAGGCCAAACAGGCCCACATTAACATCGACGGGGCTGTAGTGGAGCGGTGGAGTTTCAAGTTCCTTGGTGTCCATATCAGCAGCGAACTATCATGGTCCAAACACGCCAAGACAGTTGTGAAGAGGGCACGACAACACATTTTCCCCCTCAGGAGACTGAAAAGATTTGGCATCGGTCCCCGGATCCTCAAAAAGTTCTACAGCTGCACCATCGAGAGCATCGTGACCGATGGCATCACCGCCTGGTATGGCAACTGCTCGGCATCTGATCGTAAGGTGCTACAGAGGGTAGTATGTACTTCCCAGTACATCACTGGGGCCAAGCTTCCTGCCATCCAGGACCTATATACTAGGCGGTGTCAGAGGAAGACCCAAAAAAGACTCCAGTCACTCAAGTCATAGACTGTTCTCTGCTACTGCACGGCAAGCGGTACCTGAGTGCCAAGTCTAGGACAAAAAGACTCCTTAACAGCTTCTACCCTCAAGATGTAAGACTACTGAACAATTAATCAAATGGCCACCCAGACCATTTACATTGACCCCCCCCCCCCCCCCATTTGTCTTTACATTGCTCTTACACGCTGTCTAACATCTATACATAGTCACTTTACCCATACTTACATGTACATATTACGTTGACTAACCTGTACCCCCGCACATTGACTAGGTACCGGTACCGCTTGTATATAGCCTCGTTATAGTTATTTTATTGTATTACTTTTTACTTTAGTTTATTGAGTAAATATTTTCTTAACTCTTGCTTGAACTGCATTGTTGGTTATGGGCTTGTAAGTAAGCATTTCACGGTAAGGTCTAAACCTGTTGTATTCGGCTAATATGTGACAAATACAATTCGATTTGATTTGATTTAGTTACCGCCTATTACCCTGAGTACCCTGTTATGGGGAAAGTGGTTGAGGTGTCAAGGTTCAGGGCTGTACGGCAGATCTCGTATGTGGAGGCGGTGAAGAGAGAGGAAGGGGCAAGAGGCCACAATGCTGAAGAAGATACACGACAGCCAGTTGCAAATGTTTTATTCCAATCAAGTGATCTGCATAAACTCATTGTGAAGGTGGATTTTGTAGCATTTTTTAGCCACATTTATTAATTGTAGCCTACTACACAGAATTGTGTAGAAAGGTTTTTGCTCTATAAGCCAATATGTATTCCATATACAGTGATTCACATTGTGTCCAATGGAATGGGTGGAGTAAAAGGTCAGCAACACTCCGTATTATTCAGTGCCCCATGAAATGACACCATATATACATCCTACAGACCCTACTGAGTATTCCCTACAGAACTTTTACTGCGACACCCAGAATATGTATTCCATATACAGGGATTCACATTGGTGGAATTTATTTAACTTTGGAACATATTTTCAAACCCAAATGTGATGCAAATGAATCATTGTTCATGTTTAGACAATTGTTTTCATATATCATGAATAAATAGAGGATATTGACACTTTCCTACTATTACATGTGGGACTTTTTTATTTTGAACATTTCTGAAATTCCGTGACCCAGAAGTATGATGAGTCTGTGACAGTAGGAGTGAGGTTTTTGGAAAAAGTGGACCCTTGCCTTTTGGCTGATCTATTTGGGGTTTCAGGGTGGGTGAAAACAGAATTGGGTACTGTGGAATCGGTGGGGGTAACCAGAAGTGGTCTTGTGATAATTGTTTATGTTTCTGCTGGTCAGAGGGAGAAGGCGCTTGGCGTTAAACAAATGGGGGCAAGAAATGTGAATTGTTTTGCTCTCAAGAAAAGGGCGCCTTTGAAAGGAGTGATTACTGGGGTAGCAGTAAATGTAAAAGTTGACCAACTGAAGGGGAAGATTCCCGGTGTTTGTGATGCTCGTCATTTGGTGCGATGCAGACAGGGTGGCGAGAGTGGTGAAACAGAAGAGTCATTGTCTGTTCTTTGGGGCTGGGGATCAGAAATGTCCAGTGCGAGAGAAGCAGGTTGAGGTTTCCAGGGATAGAGTAGTGCAGAAGTTGTCATATGCTGAGGCAGTAAAGAAAGTAGAGGAAGTTGGGACAAGGGGAGGGATCCTGAGAGGAGTGGTGTGAGTAGTATATCTGTACGAGTACAGAGTGATAGGCCAACAAGGGATATACAGTTGACATCAGAAGTTTACATACACCTTAGCTAAATATAGTTAAACTCAGTTTCACAATTCCTGACATTTAATCCTAGTAAAAATTCCCTGTCTTAGGTCAGTTAGCATCACCACTTTATTTTAAGAATGTGAAATTTCAGAATAAGAGTAGAGAGAATGATTTATTTCAGCTTTTATTTCTTTCATCACATTCGCAGTGGGTCAGAAGTTTACAAACACTCAATTAGTATTTGGTAGCATTGCCTTTAAATTGTTTAACTTGGGTCAAATTTTTCAGGTAGCCTTCCACAAGCTTCCCACAATACGTTGGGTGAATTTTGGCCCATTCCTCCTGACAGAGCTGGTGTAACTGAGTCAGGTTTTTAGGCCTCCTTGCTCGTACACACTTTTTCAGTTCTGCCCACATATTTTCCATAGGATTGAGGTCAGGGCTTTGCGATAATACCTTGACTTTGTTGTCCTTAAATTTTGCCACAACTTTGGAAGTATGCTTGTGGTCATTGTCCATTTGGAAGACCCATTTGCGACCAAGCATTAAATTCCTGACTGTCTTGAGATGTTGCTTCAATATATCGACATAATTTTCATACCTCATGATGGCATCTATTTTGTGAAGTGCACCAGTCCCTCCTGCAGCAAAGCAACCCCACAACATGATGCTGCCACCCCCGTGGTTCACATTTGGGATGCTTTTCTTTGGCTTGCAAGCCTCCCCCTTTTCCTCCAAACATAACGATGGTCATTATGGCAAAACAGTTATATTTTTGTTTCATCAAACCAGAGGACATTTCTCCAAAAAGTACAATCTTTGTCCTCATGTGCAGTTGCAAAACATAGTCTGGCTTTTTTTATGGCGGTTTTGGAGCAGTGGCTTCTTCCTTGCTGAGCGGCCTTTCAGATTATGTCGATATAGGACTTGTTTTTACTGTGGATATAGATACTTTTGTACCTGTTTCCTCCACCATCTTTACAAAGTCCTTTGCTGTTGTTCTGAGATTGATTTGCACTTTTCGCACCAAAGTACGTTCATCTCTAGGAGACAGAACGCGTCTCCTTCCTGAGCGGTATGGCGACTGTGTGGTCCCATGGTTTTTATACTTGCGTGCTATTGTTTGTACAGATGAACGTGGTACCTTCAGGTTTTTGTAAATTGCTCCCAAGGATGAACCAGACTTGTGAAGGTCTACAATTTCCTTTCTGAGGTCTTGGCTGATTTCTTTTGATTTTCTCATGTCAAGCAAAGAGGCACTGAGTTTGAAGGCCTTGGAATACATCCTCAGGTACACCACCAATTGACTCAAATTATGTCAATTAGCCTATCAGAAGCTTCTAAAGTCATGAAATCATTTTCTGTAATTTTGCAAGCTGTTTAAAGGCACAGTCAACTTAGTAGATGTAAACTTCTGACCCACTGGAATTGTGATGCAGTGAATTATAAGTGAAATAATCTGTCTGTAGCAATTGTTGGAAAAATGACTTGTGTTATGCACAAAGTAGATGTCCAAACCTATAGTTTGTTAACAAGAAATGTGTGGAGTGGTTGAAAAATGAGTTTTAATGACTCCAACCTAAGTGTATGTAAACTTCATACCCCAACGGTACGTTTCAGGAAAATTTGATTTTTAGCATTTATCGCAATGGTTTTCAACTTTACTGCAGGGTTGGAATGTATTTCGCAGAAAACTGAGGTTGTGGTGGCAGCTGCAGAGAAGTATTTGGGTATGCGAGACTTTACATCAGAAGAGTTACAGGGTGTGTTAATTGGTGATGTCCCATCTATTTCAGGTTGGCATGAGGTAGGACTAAATATATTTAAATAGTGGAGTAGGATGGTGTTATTTTTATTTGATTGATTTTTTAACATTTGTTTTGTGATTTTAGTGTTAGATGGTAGGGTATTTATATTTTTTTATTTATATTTTTTTAACCAAAGTATAAGGGAGTTGTACTCCAGTCTAGTAGGTGGCGGTAATGCAACACGTTGGAATTCAACTTCCGTTAACCTCATCAAAGAAGAAGAAGACCCGGAAGTACTTTTCTATTGTTGTTGACGAGATGCTGATGTCATCTTGTTGAATGAAATAGTTAGCCAGTGAACTACAATGTGACAGCATCTACTGCGTAATCATAACGTTAAATTTGTCTAAATGTAGGCTTAAAAATCTCAGGGAAAATGTCACGTTTAAAGGATCAACTGGCCACCGTCATGAGGCTTTTAGTAAATGCAGCTGTGGTGGAAATAAGTAAATTGTTGGACGAGTGCACGAGTCAAAACGTTTACACCGAGTCACAGAGGCAGTGCACTGGCCCTGGGACTGAGGTAAGTGGGTCACAAGCACAGTTTACATTTGCCTAGCTAACCAGCCTGCATTGTGTTGGCACGGACGTGTGTGTTACATAGAATAAATTGTATGAGTAGCTAACCTTAATAGTTTGTTTGACATTATTATGTCATGTCTTGGGTCAGAAAATTGTCATTGAGACTAGCTAGCTCAGAAGTTAAGAAAAGAGTCAGTGTCATATGTTTGTGTCTTCTCCATATACAGCTGTCTGCCACCATGAAGAGATTGTGCAAAGAGGCCATGCAAAAAATCATTAGTCTCATAGATGAGGATACAGCTTCTCTGCGTCTGCAAGTGTCTGTGTGTCAGAGAGATAATCAGGTTCTGAAGGAGAATCTCCAGGTGATGGATGGGGATCTGAGGTCGACTGGAGGGCTTGGAGAGGTGGATGCAGAGGACAGGAAGACCCAAGGAAAAGACCTGACTAAATTTGTGCACTTGTCTGAAGTCAACAGTGGCACGGTAAGTTCCCATATATCCATATCACTGGTCACCAACATCTTGAATATGAATAGGATGCAAATTAGTTGCTATTCAAGGAATGTAGCTAGCCAATGTTAGAGGTCAGAGAGAGAGAGAGAGAGTGTGTTTGGGGAAGGATACTTTCCACTGATTTATTATTTCACGTCTAGTCTGCAGAGACGGAGGAGGAATGTGCTGAATGGATCACGTTGAAGGAGGGTACCCTGCAACAGGACACCCAGACAGGACACACACATGAGCACACAGGTAAGCAGTTATGAAGTCACCTTTCAATGCGTTCAGAATAGTCTGAATGTAGACAACTGACTGCATTACATCTTATATTCACAACTTAGAAAGTTTAAATGAAATGCTGAAACTGCAGCACAACCGCAGTGATATTAATATGGAATGTCTACTGCCCAGATGGAGAATCCAGGACAGAGGATGGGGAGGATGCTACTATTGAACACAACTTAGAGGAGGAGATTACTACACCACTCTCACCAGCAAAGGCCCAAGATGACCAAGACTTAGAGCCTGCTGTGCCCACAGACATATCCAATGATGCTAAGATGGCGGCTCCCACAGTACGTCAAATGAGACTGCGTGCAGTGAGACGCACCCAGGGCCAGAAATCTGTCAAAGGAGACAAATGTTTAAGCTGTGTACAGTGTGGGAAGGCTTTTAGTAAACTAAGTAACCTGAAAGCCCACCAGGTTGTCCACACAGGTGAGAGGCCATTTAAGTGTACGCATTGTGGGAAGGGCTTTACAGCAAAGTGCAGTCTCAAAGTACACCACGTTATAGTCCACAAAAGGGAGAAGCGATTCAAGTGCACATACTGCGGGAAGATATTTGGCACCCAGAGCCAGCTTAAAGAACACCAGGTGGTTTTCAAAGGCGAGAAAGAGAAGGTATTAAGATGTACTTTGTGTGCTAAGGCTTTCCCTGCCAAATGTAGCCTCAAAGCTCACAGAATAGCTGTACACAGAGGAGAGAAGAGATTCAAGTGCTCTCAGTGTGGGAAGGTTTTTGCCAGGCAGAGAGATATGATAGTACACCAGGGTGTACACACAGGAGAAAGACCATTTAAGTGTACAGCGTGTGGGAAGTCTTTTACAGCTAGACGAAGTTTAAATGTACACGTGCTGACTGTACACAAAGGAGAGCGACCTTTCAGCTGTGACATATGTGGCAATAGATTCAGCCAGAGAAGTGGCCTCAAGGCTCACCGAAGGACCCACACCGGAGAGAAGCCCTACATGTGTGACCAATGCGGAAAAGGCTTCAGCCTGAAAAGTGCCCTTAATACCCACCACGTAGTTCACACTGGTGAGAAAGCATTTAGCTGTGAGATCTGTGGCAAATGTTTTAGTTTAGCGCCTAACCTCCGCAGACACCAGCAGACTCACTCTGGTGTTAAAGCGTTCACCTGTGACATATGCCAGAAGAGTTTCACTCAAGCTAGTCATCTCAAAGTCCACCAGCGCATTCACACAGGTGAGAAAACGTTTGTATGTGACGTATGTGGAAAGAGCTTCAACCAAAAGAGTTCGCTGATGATCCACCAGAAGATACACAGTGGGGACAAACCCTATGACTGCTTAGAGTGTGGAAAATGCTACCGGTCTGCAAACTATCTGAAAAGGCACCAGGTGACACACACAGAGAAAAAAACTCACTCTTGTGAAGAATGCGGAAAGAATTTCCACACCGCTACCAATCTCAAAACTCATCGTCGGGTCCACACAGGCAAGAAGACATTTACCTGTGATATATGTGGACAAGGGTACAGTTCCCTAAGTTACTATAACGCTCACCGGCTCATTCACACTGAGGGGAAACCATTCAGCTGCACCATGTGTGAGAAGCAGTTCGCCAAACAGCGTTTCCTCAATCTTCACCTACGCACTCACACTGGAGAAAGGCCACATACCTGTGACCTGTGTGGGAAGTGCTTCAGTTTTGCACAGAACCTTGTTCGCCACAAACGCGTGCACACTGGGGAGAAACCGTTTCTCTGCATTTTGTGTGGGAAGACTTTCAGCCAAGCGAACAATCTCAAGGCTCACCGGCAAGTGCACACTGGGGAAAAACCATACAACTGCTCCAAATGCAGGAAGAGCTTCTCCTGTATGAGAAATCTGAAGGAACACAAGTGTATTGAAGTTCAAGAACAAATAGTGGAAGTGACTGTTGGGAGACTCTCACAAGTACTGTAATAATGTATGAATAATGGCACAATACCAACACACCTGACTAACTGGAGCTGCTTAGCAAAAAATGCTATGAATGTTGCAAATCCATGTAGCAATTATAATTCTAGAATATATAGCTATTACACAAGCTGCATAAATGACAATGCAAGCCTTCTACTGTACGTCCATGGTCCTTCCATGGATTCCCCCTGATGTCATATTAGGATGGGTTGAAATTTGCATCACTGTTGCTATCATCATGTCTCTCAGGTAACCTGGGCCTAGTCTAATGATAAGTACTACTATGTTATTATATGTATGTAATATGTATTTAGCATTTCCATATTTCAACCCACATGCACCAGTAATATTGCAGCATGAGTATTTTACAGTATGTTGCAATACATTTGCTCATTTTACAACTCAGGTAACAAGAGGTGTTTGACTTGTGTTTTGTCCCTGTAAATCTGAATTAAATAAATCTATTTAGAATCAAATTATATATATATATATATGTGTGTGTTTATTCGTTACCCATGTCGCTGTTCAGTTGAACCAAAGAAAAGGTGTCCTTTAATATAGGCTTAACTAAGGTTGTGAGTTTAAAGAATTCAGTGAAAAATATTCAGAACTTTGAGTTTTTCAATTTAAATGATTATAGAAAATTCTTGCAACCAGTAGAATGTTTATATATACAGTGCCTTGCGAAAGTATTTGGCCCCATTGAACTTTGCGACCTTTTGCCACATTTCAGGCTTCAAACATAAAGATATAAAACTGTATTTTTTTGTGAAGAATCAACAACAAGTGGGACACAATCATGAAGTGGAACGACATTTATTGGATATTTCTAACTTTTTTAACAAATCAAAAACTGAAAAATTGGGCGTGCAAAATTATTCAGTCCCCTTAAGTTAATACTATGTAGCGCCACCTTTTGCTGCGATTACAGCTGTAAGTCGCTTGGGGTATGTCTCTATCAGTTTTGCACATCGAGAGACTGAATTTTTTTCCCATTCCTCCTTGCAAAACAGCTCGAGCTCAGTGAGGTTGGATGGAGAGCATTTGTGAACAGCAGTTTTCAGTTCTTTCCACAGATTCTCGATTGGATTCAGGTCTGGACTTTGACTTGGCCATTCTAACACCTGGATATGTTTATTTTTGAACCATTCCATTGTAGATTTTGCTTTATGTTTTGGATCATTGTCTTGTTGGAAGACAAATCTCCGTCCCAGTCTCAGGTCTTTTGCAGACTCCATCAGGTTTTCTTCCAGAATGGTCCTGTATTTGGCTCCATCCATCTTCCCATCAATTTTAACCATCTTCCCTGTCCCTGCTGAAGAAAAGCAGGCCCAAACCATGATGCTGCCACCACCATGTTTGACAGTGGGGATGGTGTGTTCAGTGTGATGAGCTGTGTTGCTTTTACGCCAAACATAACGTTTTGCATTGTTGCCAAAAAGTTCAATTTTGGTTTCATCTGACCAGAGCACCTTCTTCCACATGTTTGGTGTGTCTCCCAGGTGGCTTGTGGCAAACTTTAAACAACACTTTTTATGGATATCTTTAAGAAATGGATTTCTTCTTGCCACTCTTCCATAAAGGCCAGATTTGTGCAATAAACGACTGATTGTTGTCCTATGGACAGAGTCTCCCACCTCAGCTGTAGATCTCTGCAGTTCATCCAGAGTGATCATGGGCCTCTTGGCTGCATCTCTGATCAGTCTTCTCCTTGTATGAGCTGAAAGTTTAGAGGGACGGCCAGGTCTTGGTAGATTTGCAGTGGTCTGATACTCCTTCCATTTCAATATTATCGCTTGCACAGTGCTCCTTGGGATGTTTAAAGCTTGGGAAATCTTTTTGTATCCAAATCCGGCTTTAAACTTCTTCATAAACAGTATCTCGGACCTGCCTGGTGTGTTCCTTGTTCTTCATGATGCTCTCTGCGCTTTTAACGGACCTCTGAGAATATCACAGTGCAGGTGCATTTATACGGAGACTTGATTACACACAGGTGGATTGTATTTATCATCATTAGTCATTTAGGTCAACATTGGATCATTCAGAGATCCTCACTGAACTTCTGGAGAGAGTTTGCTGCACTGAAAGTAAAGGGGCTGAATAATTTTGCACGCCCAATTTTTCAGTTTTTGATTTGTTAAAAAAGTTTGAAATATCCAATAAATGTTGTTCCACTTCATGATTGTGTCCCACTTGTTGATTCTTCACAAAAAAAGACAGTTTTATATCTTTATGTTTGAAGCCTGAAATGTGGCAAAAGGTCGCAAAGTTCAAGGGGGCCGAATACTTTCGCAAGGCACTGTGTATGTCATGTGCCTTTTACTGAGCAGTGGCTTCCGTCTGACCACTCTAGCATAAGGCCTCATTGGTGGAGTGCTGCGAAGATGGTTGTCCTTCTGGAAGGTTCTCCCATCTCCACAGAGGAAGTCCAGAGCTCTGTCAGAGTGATCATCGGGTTCTTCATCACGTCCCTAACGAAGGCCCTTCTCCCCTGATTGTTCAGTTTGGCCGAGCGGCCAGCTCTAGGAAGAGTCTTGGTGGTTCCAAACTTCTTCCATTTCAGAATGATGGAGGCCACTGTGTTCTTAGGGACTTTCAATGCTACAGGATGCACCTGAGCTCGCTTTCAAGTCTCATAGCAAAGGGTTTGAATACTTATGTAAATAAGATATTTCTAACAGCATGTTTTCGCTTTGTCATTATGGGGTATGATAAAAAAAAAATGTATTCATCCATTTTAGAATAAGGCTAACTTAAACAACATTTGGAAAAAGTCAGGGGGTCTGAATACTTCCTGAATGCACTGTATATATTTTATATATTTACAAAAAAATATGCACTACCGTTCAAAAGTTTGGGGACACTTAGAAATGTCCTTGTTTTTGAAAGAAAAGCACGTTTTTTTTTGTCCATTAAATAACATCAAATTGATCAGAAATGCAGTGTAAATATTGTTAATGTTTATGTAAATGACTATTGTAGCTGGAAATGGCAGACTTTTTTATGGAATATCTACATAGGCGTACAGAGGCCCATTATCAACATCCAATGGCAAGTTTATCATTTTAAAAGGCTAATTGATCATTAGAAAACACTTTTGCAATTGTTAGCACAACTGAAAACTGTTCTGATTAAAGAAGCAATAAAACTGGCCTTCTTTAGACTTGTTGAGTATTTGGAGCATCAACATTTGTGGGTTTGATTACAGGCTCAAAATGGCTAGAAACAAAGAACTTTCTTCTGAAACTCGTCAGTCTATTCTTGTTCTGAGACATGATGGCTATTCCATGTGAGAAATTGCCAAGAAACTGAAGATCTCGTACAACGCTGTGTACTACTCCCTTCATAGAACAGCTCAAACTGGCTCTAACCAGAATAGAAAGAGGAGTGGGAGGCCCCGGTGCACAACTGAGCAAGAGGACAAGTACATTAGAGTGTCTAGTTTGAGAAACAGACGCCTCACAAGTCCTCAACTGGCAGCTTCATTAAATAGTACCCGCAAAACACCAGTCTGGCCTTCTAGGCAGAGTTGCAAAGAAAACGCCATATCTCAGACTGGCCAATAAAATAATAAGATGGGCAAAAGAACACAGACACTGGACAGAGGAAGATTGGAAAAAAATGTTATGGACAGACGAATCTAAGTTTGAGGTGAACGGATCAGAAAGAAGAACATTTGTGAGATGCAGAAAAAATTAAAAGATGCTGGAGGAGTGCTTGACGCCATCTGTCAAGCATGGTGGAGGCAGTGTGATGGTCTGGGGGTGCTTTGTTGGTGGTAAAGTGGGAAATATGTACAGGGTAAAAGGGTTCTTGAAGAAGGAAGGCTATCACTCCATTTTGCAGTGGACGGTGCTTTATTGGAGCCAATTTCCTCCTACAACAGGACAATGACCTAAAGCACAGCTCCAAACTATGAAATAACTGTTTAGGGAAGAAGCAGTCAGCTGGTATTCTGTCTATAACGAAATGGGCAGCACAGTCAACCCTATTGAGCTGTTGTGGGAGCAGCTTGACCGTATGGTACGTAAGAAGTGCCCATCAAGCCACTCCAACTTGTGGGAGGTGCTTCAGGAAGCATGGGGTGAAATCTCTTCAGATTACGTCAACAAAATGACAACTAGAATGCCAAAGGACTGCAAGGCTGGAATTGCTGCAAATGGAGGATTCTTTGACGATAGCAAAGTTTGAATCATTATTTATGACCTTGTCAACGTCTTGACTATATTTCCTATTCATTTTGACACTCATGTATGTTTTCATGGAAAACAAGAACATTTCTAAGTGACTTCAAACTTTTGAACGGTAGTGTACATGGGGGATTGAAAATGATGCAGACATTTACATTGATGGAAGCCAGAATATATTTGCAATATTAAAGCTGATCTACACCCTAAAAAAAAGAGGAAAAAGGTTATTATGTCATTATGCTATCGTGACGTCAGTTGAAACAGTATAACAAGAGTCTGAAACAAGGTCATTTGGTCATTTAGCTTAATTTGCAACTGAACCGGGACAGATCTGCCCAGTCACTAATTTCTGGGTGCTTTGACCAGATTCTGCCCTGCATTTACAGGGAGCAGATAGCAACTGTGGCCTCCCCAGCCCGTCATGGAGGAGACTCGGCTTGAGGCGGCTGAGCTCGTCATAGACGAGACTGCTTGAGGTGGCTGCTGTGGAGACCTTGGCCATGACAAAGAGACTCAATGTTCTCGTGCTGCGAGGCTATCTCAGAGTCAAAGCTGAAGGTCTCTGCCTGGAAGAGGAACTCCAACAGCAGGTGGAGATCTTTGGCTTCATTGATTAAGTCTGCCCAGAGCACCCTAAAACGAGTGATGCTGGAGGTAGGCTGCTCTACAGTAACTCTCTCCTGCAGGGTGACTACCTCCTTGCACCTAGGGAAGAGGGCAAAGGGCCAGAAGTCTCCGCTCTGACAGAGATTCCCTCAGAGCATTTTAAATTGCCAGTAGGGGAAGCAGCAACTTGACCGGTCCTCCACCCTGAACTCCAGGGTGGAGGACCAGTCAGACTGCTACTTCCCCTACTGGCAGTTTGAACTGCTCTGCAACAGCAAATAATGGCACATTCCTCTGCCCAGGTGTTGCTGACACGTGCCAGATCTTACAACACCTGGATAGATATTTTACGTGTCAGCTAATCACATCAAATGTTACAGTAACCTGTCAGTCAATGACACAGTCGATGACATGGCACGCAACCATTGGTTGACGCATGCAAAGTCTGAGGAAGAGAACGCTACCGGAGTCACCCCAGGAGTATGTGCATTGTGACATCACAGTTGCTTAAAGGAGCATTCCGCAGTTGAAACAACAACAAAGTGTTCACAGTTTTAGCAAAAAGCTGAGGGATGGGGATGGAGAAATGTTATCACTCTTAAATTCATAAATTCCAAAAATGGATGAAACAACTGCAGATTTCCCCTTTAACGTTACCATCCACAAAACCTGCGAAAATAAACAAAAATACAAAACACAATGGAATCTAAAGTAGCATACCCATTCCCTGATGATGCACTTTTCAAAACCAAAATGTAGAAAATCTGCCCAAAATGTGGGAAGTGTGCACTCGTTCACTACTCATGAACTTCTTCCCACAAATCTAAATGCATTGGAATTGTAGAGACATGGGTTTCCCCCACATGTGTTATACCAGTCATTTCCTTTCGAATCAGTGAAGGAAAGTGAACAAGTGCCCACTTTGGGAGGGAGAGATATAATTGGGACATTGCCAGTGTCACATGTAAACATTCATGGCCATGGGGCAAGGGAGTTTGCGTCAGGTGATATCAGAGAAGAAGAGGCGAAGCGAAAGGGTTTATTTACTCTGCCCAAAATCTGTTCACGTTAAGCAGATCATTAATTATTAAGAAAGTGTTTTGTTTATGTTTCTACCATTGTGGCTATATGGAATAGGCCAGGGGTGAAAGTAGATGTGATTTCATCCCGATATGGGACCTCATGCACCAACATTTCTTATGTACCTAATCCTAGAATTACATATAGAATCCCTATTAATTCAATAGGATCTCTGTGGGCCTAGTCGTAAAGATTTGTCATTTCACTTTTAAAATGTATGACCTTTTACTGTTGAATAAACGCAACCAGTTTCCATCTGATTGTCAAACAATCATGTTCATCCACTCACAACATATTTCTAGCCTCCAAACAGTGATGAATGGAAACAGACATCTTTTACACAAAACGCCCAAAAGTGTAGGCCTAATGACATTTGGCGATTGTCAGTTGGCCAGATTTTTTACGTTTTTACCTTTATTTTGCAGGGATGCAGCACCAGAAATTCCCTCCTTACGTTCACCCCTGGAGTAGGCCTATAGCTTCATCTAGTGGTCACGTCGGGGAACAAATCTTCAGTATCACCACAGGGAATGGGAAATGAGAGAGTGCTGAATTTAGTCAAGGAAAAAATGAATTGCTATTTTGATATGTGAGGCTCATTTGATCTAATAGAAGTTTCGTAATGTTTAGGTTGTTACGAGTGTACTGATAAGTGTGATGCAAGTCACATCGCGGCAATTTTGAGAAAGGCATCTTATATCAGAGTTCGAAACAGTCTATGCGTACCAGTGGAGGCTGCTGAGGGGATGACGACACATAATAATGGCTGGAACGGAGCAAATGGAATGATATCAAACCATCTGTTTGATGTATTTGATACTGTTCTGCTCGAGCCTGTCCTCCCCAATTATGGTGCCACCAACCTCCTGTGATACATATTCATGAAAATAGCATGGCATATCACTCTCCATTGAATACAGGTGGTTGACGTCAACACCCCTCATAGAATATTCAAAAAGTATTTAAACAACGAAATGTATCCACCAATCCAAAGAGAGGAATAGGCGGGAGCTTGACAGCCCGCTGTTCTGCTCTACGGTCGACGAATCCCCATTGTTAGGGCGGAGACACCAGCATCTCGTAATTATATCCAGTATCTAAAAATATTTGGCATGGGTCCTCAGATCCTCAAAAGGTTTTACAGCTAGACCATCGAGAGCACGGGTTGCATCACTGCCCCGACCGCAAGGCACTACAGAGCGTAGTGAGTACAGCCCAGTACATCACCGGGGTCAAGCTTCCTGCCATCCAGGACCTCTCTACCAGGCGGTGTCATAGGAAGGCCCTAAAAATTGTCAAAGACTCCAGCCACCCTAGTCATAGACTGCCCTCTCTGCTACCGCACGGCAAGCGGCACCGGAGCGCCAAGTCTCGGTCCAAGAGGCTCCTAAAGAGCTTCTACCCACAAGTTATAAGGCTCCTGAACAGCTAATCAAATGGCTACCCAGACTATTTGAACCCCCCACGCTGCTGCTACTCTCTGTTATTATCTATGCATAGCCACTTTAATAACCCTACATGCATGTACATAATTACCTCAATTACCTCAACACCAGTGCCCCCGCAGATTGACACATTGACTCTGTATGGGTACCCCTGTATATAACCCCGCTATTGTTATTTACTGCTGCTCTTTAATTATTTGTTTTTCTTATCTCTTACTTTTTTTGTAGGTATTTTCTTAAAACTGCATTGTTGGTTAAGGGCTTGTAAGTAAGCAATTCACTGTAAGGTCTACACCTATTGTATTCGGCGCATGTGACAAATAACATTTTATTTTATTTATCTCTGGCAATATGACGTTCCAAAAGGGTCTGTAATGCACACTCCACAACAGAAGGTGGCGTTGAACATCAATGATCTAGAGACAGCAGCTGTCGCTGACGTAGAAGAAAAAAATGCGTATTGCGAAAAAGGTGTCCACTCAGAAAGCTCGTCGTATACTGTAGATATCTCTACGATATCCTGTATGTGTCTGTCTTTACAACCAATCAAATGATCAACCTACTCATGTAGCGAGCTTCTTATTTTAAACATCATTCTTGGGTAATAGAGTCATAGTAGAAGAAGTCTAATTTCATTATGAATGAGCCAGAGGGACTGCGGTTCAGGAGACTGAACAGACCACAGATCATCACAGACGAATTACAGGAACCCCAATACAAGGGCACCAGGTAAGCTATCTTACTCAGTATTGATATTAACATCAGATGCTGCTTTCCTTGCTACTGTAGTATTGCATCACGATGCACAATCAACCACTGTGTATCAGACTGCATGATTCTCATTTGCGCTTCCTAGCTGATGGCAGATGCAGAGGTAAACAATCCATATCTAGGTCAGTTGTACACTCACTGACTAAAGGTAAAAGTGGATGGACTGAATGTGCAATTACTTTGCATTATGCATGCATGGTATGAACCAAACAGTCAGTAATAAGTGGAGAGAGCGTTGACCAGCGTGCACTTAGTGTAGGCTACTGATAGTAAGGCCTATTCAGGTTTTTCATAGATGCTTTCCCTCTGAAAATAGATACATGTGCATTCTGTGTGTATGTTTTGAGTACTGTATTATCCACTGTTGACCAGATTTCATAGATCTCTTCAAACACCCAATAACAAATTGATATTAAAGCTATAGTCTGGGATCTGGGAATCGGTTCGATATACCCATTGATTCTTGAAGAATGTAACTTAGGCCTACGCCTGAGGACACAACTATCGTAACTTATAACCCCAAATATAAAGGTTATAGGCCTATGCCATTGTTTAACAACAACATACACCGACAATGTATAAATATATATCATATGAATGTCAGACTGTCAGTCGTTGCATCTAGTGCCCTGTCTATGAATTTGAGAGAGGAAACATTTCCTCAGCTGTATTTAAAAAAGTGTTTCATTTATCTGTTTTGTTTTTCCCAGTACCTATAGTGGAAAGGTATTCCGTGTGATCCTGGTGACCCTGGGAGGATGCCTGATCCTTCCAATGCTTGTAGTCTTTTTTCTGCTTGAGTCTCCTATTCACCCTGAGCTGCTTAGGTGAGCTGTCAAGAATTTAAATCCTTCTTTTTTTTCTCTCCTGTTCTTTAGAATCATGTTCACTCTAATGTCTCAGAAACGTAATGACTTCAAGGAATGTTGACATTTACATTTGAGTCATTTAGCAGACGCTGTTATCCAGAGCGACTTACAGGAGCAATTAGGTGGTGTCAATGTAAATTGTCCGGTGGCTATTGTTATGAATTGTTCAGTAGTCTAATGGCTTCGGGGTAGAAGCTGTTGAGGAGCCTTTTGGTCCTAGACTTGACGCTTCGGTACCGCTTGCTGTGTGGTAGCAGAGAAAACAGTCTATAACTTGGGCATTCACACATAGGTGTTCCTTTTGTCCAGGTGAGAAAGGGCAATGTGGAGTGCGATTGAGATTGCGTCATCTGTGGATCTGTTGGGGTGGTATGCAAATTGGAGTGGGTCTAGGGTGTCCGGGAGGATGCTGTTGATATGTGCCATGACCAGCATTTCAAAGCACGTCATGGCTACAGACGTGAGTGCCACCTGGTGATAATAATTTAGTCAGGTTACCTTCACTTCCTTGGGCACAGGGACTATGGTGGTCAGGGAGAGGTTGAAAATGTCAGTGAAGACACTTGACAGTTGGTCCGCGCATGCTTTGAGTACACGTTCTAGTAATCCGTCTGGCCCAGCAGCTTTGTGTTTGATGGTTCGTCTGAGGGCATAGCGAGATTTCTTATAAGCGTCCAGATTAGTCTCCCGCTCCTTGAAAGCGGCAGCTCTAGCCTTTAGCTCGATGCAGATGTTGCCTGTAATCCATGGCTTCTGGTTGGGATATGTACGTACAGTTACTGTGGGGACGACGTCATTGATGCAATTATTGATGAAGTCGATGACTGAGGTGGTGTATTCCTCAATGTCATTGGATGAATCCCGGAACATATTCCAGTCTGTGATAGCAAAACAGTCCTGTAGTGTAGCGAGTCACTGGTACTTCCTGCTTAAGACTGTTTAATCAGCTTTACAGCAAGATACTTTAGAATCAGTCTGCATAGTCAACATTTCTGCTTACTTTTCAACTTTCTGGAAATCGTTTTTTGGAAACTATTATGTACTAGTCCTTCTCACAGATCTCACTCCACTGAATGACTGGGCCTATACTACTTGTATAGCATACATATTATGTAGTATATAGTCAGTATGTAGAATGGTTTCAGTTATCCCTTATCAATAGAATTGATCATGTAGGCCTAGATGTTCTGATGCAAAGACAAAATGCTTAGCCAAACATTACTTTTTCAGTAATTGCTTAATTATTGATTGAAGAAAGATTGATGAGGCACTCTGCTCAAAGTTTGAATGCACGGTTGCAATTTTCCCTTAGGCGCTTTTTGATTTTGTTTCCTCATTTCTTTCCTCTTGTCTTTTCAGCCTCAATGAGCCGCCCCTTATGTCTGGCTGTTACGAGCCCAACTTTAAGCTGAGGGAGGCACAGCGGCTGTTTGAGGACCAGCTTGTTGGCCCAGAGTCTATCGCTAACTTTGGAGGTCAGTATGGGACTAGAGTATTCCAGCTGGAGTCTCGCCACATGACAATGTCTTTCACATCTTTCACCCAGTTTGTTTGGGGCTTGTGTAATTTGTGGGGATTCCACAGTAACAGCAGTCTGATAGTTCAAAGTTGAGGGGGCAATGCTGGGGTAATACTGTCTGGATGGCTGTGTTGACCAATAATAGCAGATGCTTAAGTTTCCAAATCTGCACATACTCTGTGGGTCTTAGTGACGGACAGATATTTGGCATGACACATTGTCACCTTTGATTTGACTTGTGCATTATTAGTTTACCTCTGCAACGGTTGTTCTATGCTGATGTCCAACATATTGCCTTTGCGTTTGACCAGTTTCAACATGCACATTTTGATTGTTTATCTCTCGCTCTCTCTCTATAGATTTGATTTACACTGGTACGGCTGATGGAAAGATAGTGAAGATTGAGGGCAAGAGCATCACTGTTATAGCCAGACTTGGCAAGCCACCCTGTGGTAAGTGAGAGAGGGGCTTTGACTAACTGGTTACTCACACACTGTGTGTCCATCTGATTGTGTGTCCATCTTGTGTGTCCATCTGATTTCTTAAGCTTTCATGACACAATGTTGTCTCTTCCCTCAACATGACATGATTTAGACGAATGACCCAACAGTTCCCATTGCTCAAGACTGGAGTTTCAAATGCTCATTCATAAGCAACTCTTAGCAGGTGCATTTCCCTCATGCCCTTTATGGATTGTTTTCATGCTTACACAACAAGGACAGCTTAATGCACAACAGGCCTAGCATGTTGGCTCAAAACTGAAAAGACCTCAAGAATAGACTCAAGCTCTAATCCAAACATGTGCTCATATTAATCAGATTAGCCTGTTCAAAATGATTGAAATAATTTCTCCCAATAAATTAAAAATCACTTTACACACCACATGTCCACTGTGTTATGTGCTTTGTTGTAGATGGATCCCGTGAACAGGAGCCTAGCTGTGGACGACCCCTGGGTATCAGAGTGGGTCCTAACGGCACCCTGTTTGTAGCTGATGCCTACCTGGGGCTGTTCAAGGTCAACCCTGTCACAGGTAAGCAGCACACACAGCAATGGCATCGCAGTTCTCTATTCCTTATAGGATCGATTTTTAATATCAATAATGTGACAAAGACCTGTTTGTTTTTTTGCAAGGTATTAAATATTTGTTTTAGATTTTCCAACAATTTCACCTTTTACTCAGTTTAATCAATTTGGTTCAATATACTATCCTGAAAATTAAAGTGCTGGATTATGCAAGTCATTTTAGTGTTTCTTTGACTCATTACGAAGGTGAGGTGACCAACCTGGTGTCGGCTGGGCAGATGGTTGGGGGCCGGAGGCTCTCCTTTGTCAATGACCTGGATGTAACGCAGGATGGGAGGAAAGTGTACTTCACCGACTCTAGCAGCAGGTGGCAGCGCAGAGACTACCTTCATCTCATCATGGAGGCCACAGCAGATGGACGGTAACTGTTACCACAGAACACACGGAGATCCTTGAGCACATTCTAATAGCAAGGTCTTGTCTACTTTGTCAAGAGTTTCTATTGATATTTGATATGCATATAGGGCAGGGGTCTCCAACCTTTTGTAGCATGAGAAATGAAACATGTTGTGAGCTACTCATTTTTTTCTAGCTTTCAATAGGCACATTCTTCTCTTCTCCTCTGCAACACTTCCCGGGTCCTTAGTGTACAGGAGAAAGTAGTGCACTGTTTTCTTACAATATACCTGGTACAATAATGGCTAATAAACAACAAACAAATCCCTATAAAGCCCTATAAAATATGTAATTTTTTTATCTCCCAAATTATGTACTCTGTTTTATTTTTTGGGTTTTAGATATTTTACTTTTTCAATCTCAAAATGATAATTTTGTAGAGAAACAATGAAATGGAATCTTCTGAGTCCATGTCAATGCTTAAATCAAATCAGGAGACAATTTATTTTATGTCTGGAAGGATTTTGGAGTGTAATTCCCCTTTAATTGCACATCTGGCCCTTTTTAATTTCTCATCTAGCGAGTGAGGAATGTGCCATCTAATGTGCCTGTCTAGCGATGGTTCTGTACTGTTGCTGCTCATTTCATGGCAAAATGGACAAATAACAGATACAAATGATATACTTACTCGTGATATACTTCTGCCAGGTAAGCTTACTTTACAGTTAACATTTCATTGAGAAGGTTTTGGGGAATTATTTCTGTATTATTTTTACTTTACTTTAAATACTTTACGTATTTCTGTAAATTAATTGGCAGATATTGTGTTAGGTTTGGCTTTTTAAGCCAATAGTGGCTAACCAGGGGTGGGATAATGTCAATTGATTCGATAGTAGCTGGGAGCTTGCGGTGTCTGATACTTGTGATATTTGTTTATGACAGTTTGCGGTGGAACACTTGCAAATTGCATGTACTTTCAGAATTGTTTGGCAAGCTACTCATAGGTGGGCTGCGAGCTACTCATAGGTGGGCTGCGAGCTACTCATAGGTGGGCTGTGAGCTACTCATAGGTGGGCTGCGAGCTTTTGGTAGCTCGCGATCGACCTGTTGGAGACCCCTGGTATAGGGCCTTGTCATATTTGAAGATTGAATTTTCTAGAATGAAAACATTTGTGTTGATACATAATGCAGGTACCTTATATTTTTAAGAAATTGAACACTTTATTAAGACAACAACCTGACGGCTGAGCGAAGCTGTCCGTATGTAACCCTTTGCCTGTCTTCTAGCGTGTTGGAGTATGACACAGAGACCAAGGAGGTGACCGTGCTGATGGAGAACCTTCGTTTTGCCAACGGGATCCAGCTTTTCCCTGATGAGGAGTCTGTGCTGGTGGCTGAGACCACTATGGCTAGGATACGCAGGTACTGTAGAGTTGATCCTCCTGAGGAACACAACCAACCTTATTTCACTACTGCACCGAGTGACGAAATGCTTCCCAAAGGGGATTGAAACATTCTTTAGTTATCTCATGTTTCATCAGATGGTTGTTGTGGTGCCGGATTTTTTAACGTGCTCCAAGTGCGCCAACAGGTTTTTTTAAATTCTTCTCTGGTTTTCATTATTGTCTCTCTCCCTTTTCAAGATTTCATGAATATATGTTGCCTTTGTAATATCAAACTTTTAAAAAATTGCCGGGAGCAGTCAGTTCTCCCACGACTCACATGTATAAATGATGCAAGCTCACCGTTGCCTCGGTAACAGAGCCCCTTCACTGAGCTGCCGGAGCAGAAAGACATTATATTGGCTTGTCCTTACACTAATTTTGGAGGTGAGGGGGAATGAGTGGGAGGGAGGTGTTCATTGTTTGTTAATTTCAGCGCGTATGGTAATGCAGACAGTTAGGGGAAGGTTTTTTATTTGATGACTGTGCATAATGGAAATCAGTAAGTTGATTCCCTGAAAAATGGGGCAGAATTATTATTATTAAATTTTTTCATGGTATTTTAGGTTTCCCCAGCAAGTAGATTGTCTCCCTCCAATAACTGGTTTATAATAGTCATAAGTCATGCATTTTCTTTTGGCTTTATCAATGCAGACAGAGTCAAATCCCCTGCTGTTGCTAAGAGATCTGAAGCTGGCTTGTTTTTCAATAACACAGTCTTCAAAGTATTGTGAAGACTGCTCGTACAGGAGTTTTGTCAAATGTTTTTGAATTGTTTCCCATAATACCTCTGTTACCTGTCACACATACCATAAGCATGAGGCAAGCCATTTTAACCTTAATCTGCATGACAGAATGGACTTTCTTTCCCTCATCTCCTGAATTTCCACGACTTTGTTTCTGACTGTGTCCGTGCAGGGTCCATGTGTCAGGTCTAAATAAGGGAGGAATGGACACGTTTGTTGACAACCTTCCTGGTTTCCCTGACAACATCCGTCGCAGCTCCTCTGGAGGGTACTGGGTGGCCATGTCAGCTGTGCGGCCCAACCCTGGATTCTCCATGCTGGACTTTCTGGCCCAGAAGCCCTGGATAAAGAAGCTAATATTTAAGGTAGATGATATGACATGTGATAGCATATGGTATTATATGATATGTTGTAAAACGATATCTTTATTGTCCATTTACATGGAAGTTCATTTTAATCCACCAAAAGACTAAAGGGAGGATTGACGTGTCCTATTTACTGTGACTATAAGTCTGGTATTCATTCCTGTTGGTCTGTTTCTTGGGTGTTTCTGCATACAAGGGTTTGGGATCTTGCATGCTGGAAATCTGCCTAACATATCGAAGGAATACATACGGTATACCTCATTCATTGTGACCATGAGACCATGTTGTTAGACTGTCTCTTTGTGTGATCTCTACTTCAGTCTGGTTTTGGTGATAAGACTCATCCCCCTCTCCCATCCCTCCCCCTCTCCCTGCAGCTCTTCAGTCAGGACGTGCTGATGAAGTTTGTGCCTCGCTACAGTCTGGTGATAGAGCTCCAGGAGAGCGGGGCATGCATGCGTAGCTTCCATGACCCCCACGGCATGGTGGCAGCCTACGTCAGCGAGGCACACGAGCACGACGGCCACCTCTACCTAGGCTCTTTCCGCTCCCCTTACCTCTGCAAGCTGGATCTCAGCAAGGTTTGAGCTGGGAGCTGAGCACAACCGCTGTCTCGAAAAAAAACAAACATAGTGTTGCTTTCTGATGAAAACCACTCATCTCCAAAACAGGAACTTTTCAGGAAATGGGAAAAACTGCCATATTTTCCCATTAACATACTATTATGAAACTTCAGAAGCTATTTTGAATACATGTTCTTGGTCCTGGAGTCATGAAATGTTCAGAGTACATTGAGGGGAGTTACCGCTTTCAATACGTGTTAAATAAAAATGGAGAATAGGTTTTCATCAGACAGCAATATGTTCCGCACTGTGAGACTGCTCTCTGCCTATCTAACACCTCCCTACCTAGTCTTTCCCAAAGGAGTGTTTTCCAATAACAGATACATTGGAATTGATCGGAATGGCTTAATGCTTGATGTGCTGCGTTTGCATTGCTTTTCGCCAGCTTCAGGAAAACATGGGCTAGTCTTCATTAAATAGCTGCACTACTGAGGCACATTTGACTGGGATGCATATCCATCCTTTCTAGTCTTATCAGCCCACAATGAACTATTAACCCTTTAACTTCTGTTGACAAGTATGATGGTGTGTTTCCTTTGGAGCTCAAGTGCTTTTTTTTTACCAAGCATTCCTTGGGCCAAATTGTTTGTGAAGAAATCCCAATGTAAGGTACATTGTATTTCAGGTCTGTTTTGTTGAAATGAGGTGCCAAATGTGTTACTTTTCCTTGTGTGAACCATTCAGTACTGAGCTCTCATCTCACCCCTAAAAATAACTGACAATGTTATTCTTGTACTTCAGACTTAATTTTATCAGTAGAAATAGATGTAAAGAACACTGAATCTGTATTTTAGGAGTGCCACTTTAAACTGATTTCTTGTGTATATTTAGATATCCTAGACCAAGTTGATCATACTGTGGTGAAAAAGGAAATAAGTATGAATCATTTCCCCTGACTTTGTATATTGCACAACTGCTTAACGGAATGTCAATTTTTTGCTCAATGTTGAATGCCTTCAGCTGAGCTTCCTTTGAAATAAAACAGTTTGCCTAATAATAAAAATGACATTTCTAGTGTTTATATACACTACCGCCCCCACTGCATGTCTTCAGAGAAACCAGTTGGACAGGGGTAGTTATGTCAGTGGACACCTCAAATGTACAGTAGAAATGAGCACACAGAAACCCTCCCCTGCCTCAGAGCCAGTGGAGCTCATCAGATCAAGGGCCTCATTAAGAGGGTGCACGGAGAGCTGCTTCAAAGATGTTCCTGAGAGCTCCGACCCCACTCAGCGAGCCTGATCCCAGGGCTGCCCTCTGTAGGAGGGGCCCCTCCACTGCTGCTGGCTCTCTACTCACTAAGATCAGACGTTGCTGCACTGGTTTCATAAGAGCCTTTGAATGATGGAGGCTGTATCATAGACCAGGCTTTTCAAAGGATATAGGTCACAGAGTGCTGAGGAAGAATCATATCCCAGTCTGTACAAAGGCCCTGTGGAGCAAGCCTTCAGATGGAATCTCTAGAAGTTAGATAGCCCGAGCACAAACGCAACTCGGAACAGCCGCACAGATTTTCTATTCTTTCTTTCCTACAGATATGATGATCCAGTCTGGGATTTAAGGTGTTGATCAGAATGTATTAGTCTGTGCAGACCCTAACTCATGCCAAAACATGAGTTATAATTCATTGTATAATTTGCATGGGATAAAGCAGTCCACCATCTTATTTGAGGATAACAAGGTTAGATAAGTTAACCTAAGATACATATTGGTACTCAAGACATATAGTAATAGCCATTGTTAAACTATACGTTAAGGCTCAATTTTATTTCAAGGAATGAAAATGCTCAGTCATGTATGGAGAGAAACAGCTTAGGAACTTCCTTCAAGATCGGTCAGATGGGCTGCACGAAAAATAGGTAGTCTTCATGAAGTGGAGCCAAGGCATTGTCCAAACCTCAAAGACACAGTGGAAGGTCTGAAAGACACAAATGCACTATTATAATTAATCACTCCAATGTTATTACTTTTAGCTATGATCCACTTGCCAGCCAAAATTAGTGCTGATATTCACCCAATTGCTATACATACAGCTTCAACATAATGTATCATATTTCTAAACTAAAAACGTACAATACCTGCTGCAACAAACCATCTGGTTGGAACTTGCAGTTGGCCAGGTCTGGGTCTTTGTGTCCGTTTTTGCGGCACACGGTCCGTGAGAGGTCTACTTCCAAAATGTATTCGAGTCCCTTTACAATCTGTAACAGAAAGCTACATTGAACTGAAGAAGTGTGTGCCTCCCTGGTGTAGTCTTAACTATACCAGGGCTGCCCAACCCTCTTCCTGGAGATCTACCGTCCTGTAGGTTCAGTCCAACCCTAATTTGGCATATCTGAGTCAGCTAGTTAAGGTCTGGTTGAGCAGCTAATTAGTAGAATCAGGTGTGTTAAATTAGGGTTGGACTGAAAACCCACAGGATGGTAGATCTCCAGGAAGATGGTTGGGCAGCCCTGAACTACACTGCTCAAAAATATAAAGGGAACACTAAAATAACATCCTAGATCTGAATGAATGAAATATTATTTTTAAATACTTTTTTCTTTACATAGTTGAATGTGCTGACAAAATCACACAAATTATCAATGGAAATAAAATGTATCAACCCATGTGGCCCCGGTCCACATCCTAACTTTATGGGAGATCCAATGATGCAAGGCCCCATGCCCCCAGATTATCACGGATATGGGCCAGGCTATGGGCCAATGGGTCCAGGTGGCCCCATGGATGGGTATGGGCCAATGGGTTCAGGTGGACCTATGGATGGATGTTTTGATGGGCCACCGATGGATGGGCCAGGATTCGGGTATGGTCCAGGTATGCCCGGACCATATGATCCAATGATGGGCAATGTACCAGGACCAATGCCCCCCCCCCAGTCATGGGCCCGCCAGTTATGCCCCCCCCAGATATTCCACCCACTGGTATTCCTCCCCCAGGTATGCCGCCCATGGTCCCACCTCTGGTGGACAACTCTGGCTTTCCTCCACCCTGGCAAAGCGAGGTAATGTTAGCTAGACAACTTGTAGTGCTTTCTGCATATGGCAAATTCTCAATGTTATACTTGTAAAAAAAAAAATGTTTAAACTGTCTTGGTGTTATAATAACATGACATGGTTTGAATGTGCAATCTAGAACAATTAGTTTGTTCTTCATGATTAAAATATTTAAATAAAAAATCATCCCTAACATCAGGTCTGCCTCCTTTAGGTAAACCCTTATGTTGTTCCTCCGCCGTCGTGGGTAAGTGCCACTGTGTCTGTTCTGTCATCTCTATGATACACTGCTCAAAAAAATAAAGGGAACACAAAAATAACACCTCCTAGATCTGAATGAATGAAATATTCTTATTAAATACTTTTTTCTTGACATAGTTGAATGTGCTGACAACAAAATCACACACAAATTATCAATGGAAATCAAATTTATCAACCCATGGTGGTCTGGATTTGGAGTCACACTCAAAATGAAAGTGGAAAACCACACTACAGGCTGATCCAACTTTGATGTAATGTCCTTAAAACAAGTCAAAATGAGGCTCAGTAGTGTGTGGCCTCCACGTGCCTGTATGACCTCCCTACAACGCCTGGGCATGCTCCTGATGAGGTGGCGGATGGTCTCCTGAGGGATCTCCTCCCAGACCTGGACTAAAGCATCTGCCAACTCCTGGACAGTCTGTGGTGCAACGTGGCGTTGGTGGATTGAGCGAGACATGATGTCCCACATGTGCTCAATTGGATTCAGGTCTGGGGAACGGGCAGGCCAGTCCATAGCATCAATGCCTTCCTCTTGCAGGAACTGCTGACACACTCCAGCCACATGAGGTCTAGCATTGTCTTGCATTAGGAGGAACCCGGGGCCAACCGCACCAGCATATGGTTTCACAAGGGGTCTGAGGATCTCATCTCGGTACCTAATGGCAGTCAGGCTACCTCTGGCGAGCACATGGAGGGCTGTGCGGCCCCCCAAAGAAATGCCACCCCACACCATGACTCACACCAAACCGGTCATGCTGCAGACAGCAGAACGTTCTCCACGGCGTCTTCAGACTGTCACGTGCTCAGTGTGAACCTGCTTTCATCTGTGAAGAGCACAGGGCGCCAGTGGCGAATTTGCCAATCTTGGTGTTCTCTGGCAAATGCCAAACATCCTGCATGGTGTTGGGCTGTAAGCACAACCCCCACCTGTGGACGTCGGGCCCTCATACCACCCTCATGGAGTCTGTTTCTGACCGTTTGAGCAGACATGCACATTTGTGGCCTGCTGGAGGTCATTTTGCAGGGCTCTGGCAATGCTCCTCCTTGCACAAAGGTGGAGGTAGCGGTCCTGCTGCTGGGTTGTTGCCCTCCTACGGCCTCCTCCACATCTCCTGATGTACTGGCCTGTCTCCTGGTAGCGCCTCCATGCTATGGACACCACGCTGACAGACACAGCAAACCACCTTGCCATAGCTCGCATTGATGTGCCATCCTGGATGAGCTGCACTACCTGAGCCACTTGTGTGGGTTGCAGACTCCGTCTCATGCTACCACTAGAGTGAAAGCACCGCCAGCATTCAAAAGTGACCAAAACATCAGCCAGGAAGCATAGGAACTGAGAAGTGGTCTGGTCACCACCTGCAGAACCACTCCTTTATTGGGGAGGTCTTGCTAATTGCCTATAATTTCCAACTGTTGTCTATTCCATTTGCACAACAGCATGTGACATTTATTGTCGATCAGTGTTGCTTCCTAAGTGGACAGTTTGATTTCACAGAAGTGTGATTGACTTGGAGTTACATTGTGTTGTTTAAGTGTTCCCTGTATTTTTCTGAGCAGTGCAGTTGGACTATACCAGCGAGGCATGAACTTCAATTCAACATAGCTTTCATCCTTATTTCAACGCATTCAATATAAAATGTCAGTCCTCCATACCTGTCTTTCGGCTTTTTCAATTGCAGATGGCTTGAAGAGAAAGGCATCATTGGTCTGATTGTTAAATGAATTGGTCCCATGAAGCGCCGCTTTTAGGACCCCCTTGTCATTTGTGTCGATCTTATATGGAGCGCCAGGCACTAACCTTTGGCAACTGACTGAAAAAAAAGAAGCTAATTCAACAAATTCACTAAATGTTTGCGACGTTATGTTTTAGGTTCGACAGGTCTTCCTATGAACACAGAATTAGGACAGCTTACACAAGACTGTGCTACAACTGACAGTCAGAACTGTTGCCAAAAGGCAAGTGACAATATATTTCTCATACCGATTAAGTCAACCAACATGAGCAGAGAAACCTAACTCCCCACAAAGAAACTGAAATCAAGCCATAAGGGCCTAACGCTAACAGGATACAGCTGCATTATTTCACAACAGTAATCATTAACGGTCATGCACTGCTACTGATCAAAAGACAATTCATTATTCAACATTTTTGTAATTACAGACATTGTGTGGTTATGGTAAAGTAATTAGAATTGTTAAATTGTGGACAAAAATCCTCAATCCTAAGAAAACCTAGATAACGAACATGCCATACTACTTCTACTAAACACAGACAATTTCAACCTATTAAAATAAGATCTTACCAATTGAGCACAAGCCAGAGAAGAGCAGAAGCATGTAACTCAGCCCCATGCCTGTTAGAGATTTCTCAACACTGCTCTGTTTATTTTACTTCCTGTAAGGCAACACTTCCACCACATGTTGCAGACTAGTCAAACCTACCATGGGCCTACTTCCACAAGACAATCAATTAACTAACAGGTGCAGCCAATAGAGAAAACTGAACAAACTAGTTTGATCATTTCAATATCTTTTGATTGACATTCTCTCATCTTTTTGCAACAGAACATTATTTTCATTAATTGTGTTACATGGAAAGGTGGTGCTTTACTTATATTTAATCAGTACATAAAATAAAAGAACCACAACCAATTTTGAATTGGCCTTAAATTGGTTTAAAGCTCCCTTTGAACAGTCTTGTGTAATAGCATTTTTCCGATCTGATTGGTGAAAAGACCAATTAGTTGGCCTCCGGAGTGGCGCAGCAGTCAAACGCACTGCAATGCTTGAGGCGTCACTAGAGATGCGCAACCGCGAGACCCATGACGACGCACGGGTTAGGGGAGCGTTTTTGCCGGCCGGGATGTCCTTGTCCCATCGCGCTCTAGCGACTCCTGAGGCGGCCCGGGCGCATGCACGCTGCCACTTTGGCCAGATGTATGGTGTCCTCCGACACAGCTCATGGCTCTCGACCTTCGCCTCTCCCGATATCCAATTGGATATCACACAAAAAAAAGACCAATTAGTGAAAATAAAGAACAGAAGAACAGTGCTGCTTGTGTAAACGTAAAAGTGCTTTTTAAAATAATGTTGTCTGTGGAAAGTGGCAATACAAAGAAATAAAACATGAATAATAAAAAGGCGTCTAATCATCCACAAGAAACCAAAGTAGGCTTTGAGAAAACAGTAAAAGTGACGAAATTCATGACATCTAGAGTCATAAAACACTACTCTATGGGCTACTCATACTGTAGATATACTGTACATTGTTTGTAGTACCAATTACCACCAGCAGCTGGTAGACATAGCTCGCGTTTCCAAGAGCTTTGTCTGCATTGAATTGACAAAATAATGTCTTATTTTACACAAGGAGGTAAAAATCCAAATGTGAATTATTAATACATTTTGGGAAACGTCATGGAGTTGTAGAGATCTCAACTAGAGAACGTTGATGATTACACTGACTGGGGGAATCAGTTTAGGCCATGTCAGAGTGACCTGAATCGAGACATTTTTGGAAACTATACCCTGTGGATAAATCTTTGCATGGAAACTGAACATTTACTCTGTCTTCAGACTAACAACCCTGTTTTGAGAGACCAAACTGCACTCCTCAAAACATCTGACAAATTTTTATTTCACTTTTGTCATGTCTGTAAAGAAGTGCATTGCACTTTCAGTATGTAGAAGTAACATCAAGTTAATTATAATGCTCATCTCATAATCATTTAAATTAACTGGTTTACAGGTCCCACATCCCATAAGTGGGATAAAGCCAGAAGTGGGAAACTGTACACATTTTGTAATGTCTGTCAAATTTGGTCTTCATTGGCTGTATCCTCATGGTCTCTTTATTCCCTGTCACATCACTTGACCATGAATTGTATTCTGGTTTTGACATCTAGCTGCATAAAAAAATCAGCTCTCTGAAAAAGGTCAGTAGACGTTCTACTTCACAGGAGAGAGATGGTAGTTCACTGATGCACTAAGGTTGAACCTCTGTCATCAAAGTCCCCCCCCCCCCCCACCCCCACCACCACCATCTGTCGTTGCTCACTCACTGACAGAGAACTTTATCTTATTTGTGTTTTTCCACAGCTTCCCCCCTCCAGGGAAAATCCTGTTTTTCACTCTTCATGTTGGCAGAAACTGGTCTTAGGATTTCAATGGCTTACTTAGTATCTCACAATGATAAGTCAATCAGACACATGACATTTTCTCAAATTTGACCATGTAGTTTTGCTAGGCAATCCCTTTAAAAATGTTTTTAAATTGTTTCTTAGAATCCTGTACTAACTCTTAGATGGGACATCTGATGTCCACTGACTGCACTCACTTCCCTGACCAAGGAAATTATGACTTTCGGCAGATTTGTTCTTAATATATATAAAAAAGCATGAATTATCACTATGAGTTATGTGAGGTGCACTACATTGCCAAAAGTATGTGGACACACCTTCAAATTAGTGTATTTGGCTATTTCAGCCACACCTGTTGCTAACAGGTGTATAAAATCGAGCACACAGCCATGCAATTTCCATTGACAAACATTGGCAGTAGAATGGCCCGTACTGAAGAGCTCAGTGACATTCAACGTGGCACCGTCATAGGATGCTACCTTTCCAACAACTCAGTTCGTCAAATGTAAGCGCTGTTATTGAGAAGTGGAAACGTCTAGGAGCAACAATGGCAACAGCCGCTAAATGGTAGACCACACAAGCTCACAAAACGGGACCACCGAGTGCTGAAGCTCGTAGCGCGTAAAAATTAGCTGTCCTCAGTTGCAACACTCACTACCGAGTTCAAACTGCCTCTGGAATCAACAACAGCACAATAACTGTTCGTTGGGAGCTTCAAGAATTGGGTTTCCATGGCCGAGCAGCCTCACACAAGCCTAAGATCACCATGCATAATGCCAAGCGTTGACTGGAGTGGTGTAAAACTCGCCACCATTGGACTCTGGAGCAGTGGAAACGCGTTCTCTGGAGTGAGGAATCACGCTTCACCATCTGGCAGTCCGACGAACAAATCTGGATTTGGCGGATGCCAGGAGAATGCTACCTGCCGCAATGCATAGTGCCAACTGTAAAGTTTGGTGGAGGAGGAATAATGTTCTTGGGCTGTTTTTCATGGTTCGGGCTAGTTCCAGTGAAGGGAAATCTTAACGCTACAGCATACAATGACATTCTAGAATCTAGACAATTCTGTGTTTCCAACATTGTGGCAACATTTCAGGGAAGCCCCTTTCCTGTTTCAGCATGACAATGCCCCTGTGCACAAAGCAAGGTCCACATAGAAATGGTTTTTCGAGATCGGTGTGGAAGAACTTGACTTACCTGCACAGAGCCCTGACCTCAACCCCAGAGAACACCTTTGGGATGAATTGGAACGCCGACTGCGAGCCAGGCCTAATCGCCCACATATTTTTGGCCATGTAGTGTATGTCTCCAACATGAAATAGATTTTTGTCATTCAGATCTATAAAAAACAAGGTGAGAAACCATGATAGATATTGACTTTGAAATGTTTACTTTGATGTGTGATAGAATATACAGTCAGGTCCAGAAGTATTGGCACCCTTAATAAAGATGAGCCAAAAATACTGTATAAAATAAATAATACAAACACTGAGCTAATGTATACTGTATGCAAAAACATTTTTTTATTATATTATTTTATACTAATACGATTGCTCAGAGTAAGAGATTTTTAAAAAATCAAGTAATCATCTCTTTTCCCCAAAAGATAGGGGTCAAAATTATTTGTGTCCCTGTTTCCAATACCTTTCAATACCTCACCTTGCGAAAATAACAGCACTGAGCCTTTCAAATAATTATTTATGAGATTGGAGAACACATTTGGAGGGATCTTAGACCATTACTACGTACAGAATCCTTCCAGATTCTTGATATCCTTCGTCTGCGCTTATGGACTGCCTTCTTCAATTCAAACCACAGGTTTTCAATGGGGTTCAAGTCCGGGGAATGAGATGACCATTGCTAAATGTTGATTTTATGGTCAATTAACCATTTCTTTGTAGATTTTGATGTGTGCTTTGGGTTATTGTCTTGCTGGAAGATCCACTTGCGGCCTAGTTTCAGCCTCCTTGCAGAGGCAACCAGTTTATGGGCTAGAATGGTCTGTTACTGGGTAAAGTTGATGATGCTGTCAGCCTTAAAAACTGCTACAGTAACATGATGCAAATGGGTTTGTCAAGTATACTGTATTGATTTGTGGGCCTTTTAGAGGCCAATCTTGTTGCAAGAGGTAAGCAATCAAATAGACTGAGTGGTTCCTGCCATTTTGATGGAGTGCTCTAAATTTATCTCAGCCCAACAATGTGAGCATTCGTTCGGAGCTCATGTTGCTCTTGCAGGAGGATTCCGTTTGAAAGGGAGAGGTTGTTTTTATATCTCAAAGTGTCTGTTGTTTAATTATTACATGATTTCCTCGGTAGCCAGAGAGCCATGTGCAGCTTGAGGATGTACATTTCTAGGTACCACTTTATATTTAGCTCCCTTCATAAAACGTTTCTAAATAGTTTGTAAAGAGTTTACTTGCCATTTCTTAATCATTGTTCCTATGTTTGTAAACGTCAATAAGCAATCTTTACATATTTCCGCATTTATGAACACTATTTTAAATCATTTTTTATTTAAATTGTATGATTTATAAGATAATGAATAAGGTGTTTGATCATAGTAGGTTCACAATTTGTGTAAATTATAAATTAATAATAATGTATTACTAATGTACTTACAAACCAGTGATAAAGGAGTTATTGTCAACTCATAAGATTATTTATAAGGCATTTGTTAATGGTTGATTAATGGTTATGTTATATGCATATTTATCAATATATTTATATATGCCATGAATGGGATATTTAATACTTGTTAATGAGTGCATTTGTAAATGTGAGTAAATGCACATACTAATACATCAGTTGATGATTAATGTAGCACCTTATTAACCATTTACTGATTATTTTTAAGAAATATGGCCTTGTGTCTTGTCATTCTGTTACCAAAAACCCACATATCTTTAAGATATTTTCTTATTTCACAGAAGTAATAGTAAAGGTAGACCTACCAGTTAGTTATAGTGTTTTAACTGAGAATAATTTAGTTGTTTCTGAATTATTAAGTGGTTAAAATTCAGAATTCTGTTGCCAAATTGGTAACAGAATGACTGCAATTGAATTGGCTACAATGGAGAATCATAGTAGTGACAAGCCACAGTTGGGTCACCTGCTACTGTCCTCATCTTCTACTGGCATACTGTTATGTTCAGCTCATAACTGTTTTCTTTCTGTTTCTGTCGTCTGGTGGTCAATGGGAAAACCATTTGGACAACCCCTAACTCTCTCACTCCCTCGCTCTGCCTTCTCTATATCTAGTTAATGTTACCTCTCCCAGCTCATGGGTATTACTGACACATACCCATAAGACCCTCTCTTTCCATTTACTGTAACCAGCATCCTTACCCCTGAGCCCCGACCGACACCGGACATCCATGAACGTTGAAAACTAGTTGAAATTCAGTCTGCCCTGGCCTTGATTTTCAAAGTACATAGGCATAGTTTTTGGGTCCGGTCCGGACCGGCCATGATTTGATGAGAAGGCCTCTCTCCCCCTTGTTGCGAGGATTGCAAGGGGGAGCTCAGGCTTGTTCTTTCTAACTCTGCCAACCATGGTGATCTTCCTCTTCAGGAGCTGCTGGCTGAGTTTTTTAAGAGGTGAAGAAAATGTGCCCCCTAAGTCCATCTGTCACATCAAGCACAACCCGCATCCCCTAGTTCTTCTCCGGGCCTCCACTGGTCAGCTTCGCTGTGTAGACTTGCATCTTCCAAGTGTAGCTGGATTGTGTGTCACAGCCACCCATATCTTGATGCCACACTTTGCTGGCTTGCTGGGCATATACTGCCGGAAAGGACAGCAACCTTTTGACAAAAGAGATTACTGTCAGTAATTAGTATCAGTGTCACAGAAAACAATCACATAAATCAATGATATTACAGCAATAGATAATAAAATGAACAGTGAAAATCACTTACATTACAGATATGAAAATAAAAATGTACCTCTGAATGGAACTAGTGGCTCATCCACTGTTACTTCAGGCTCAGGGTTGTAGAGGTACAGTGCCTTGCGAAAGTATTCGGCCCCCTTGAACTTGAACATTTCAGGCTTCAAACATAAAGATATAAAACTGTATTTTTTTGTGAAGAATCAACAACAAGTGGGACACAATCATGAAGTGGAACGACATTTATTGGATATTTCAAACTTTTTTAACAAATCAAAAACTGAAAAATTGGGCGTGCAAAATTATTCAGCCCCCTTAAGTTAATACTATGTAGCGCCACCTTTTGCTGCGATTACAGCTGTAAGTCACTTGGGGTATGTCTCTATCAGTTTTGCACATCGAGAGACTGACATTTTTTCCCATTCCTCCTTGCAAAACAGCTCGAGCTCAGTGAGGTTGGATGGAGAGCATTTGTGAACAGCAGTTTTCAGTTCTTTCCACAGATTCTCGATTGGATTCAGGTCTGGACTTTGACTTGGCCATTCTAACACCTGGATATGTTTATTTTTGAACCATTCCATTGTAGATTTTGCTTTATGTTTTGGATCATTGTCTTGTTGGAAGACAAATCTCCGTCCCAGTCTCAGGTCTTTTGCAGACTCCATCAGGTTTTCTTCCAGAATGGTCCTGTATTTGGCTCCATCCATCTTCCCATCAATTTTAACCATTTTCCCTGTCCCTGCTGAAGAAAAGCAGGCCCAAACCATGATGCTGCCACCACCATGTTTGACAGTGGGGATGGTGTGTTCAGCTGTGTTGCTTTTACGCCAAACATAACGTTTTGCATTGTTGCCAAAAAGTTAAATTTTGGTTTCATCTGACCAGAGCACCTTCTTCCACATGTTTGGTGTGTCTCCCAGATGGCTTGTGGCAAACTTTAAACGACACTTTTTATGGATATCTTTAAGAAATGGCTTTCTTCTTGCCACTCTTCCATAAAGGCCAGATTTGTGCAATATACGACTGATTGTTGTCCAATGGACAGAGTCTCCCACCTCAGCTGTAGATCTCTGCAGTTCATCCAGAGTGATCATGGGCCTCTTGGCTGCATCTCTGATCAGTCTTCTCCTTGTATGAGCTGAAAGTTTAGAGGGACGGTCAGGTCTTGGTAGATTTGCAGTGGTCTGATACTCCTTCCATTTCAATATTATCGCTTGCACAGTGCTCCTTGGGATGTTTAAAGCTTGGGAAATATTTTTGTATCCAAATCCGGCTTTAAACTTCTTCATAAACAGTATCTCGGACCTGCCTGGTGTGTTCCTTGTTCTTCATGATGCTCTCTGCGCTTTTAACGGACCTCTGAGACTATCACAGTGCAGGTGCATTTATACGGAGACTTGATTACACACAGGTGGATTGTATTTATCATCATTAGTCATTTAGGTCAACATTGGATCATTCAGAGATCCTCACTGAACTTCTGGAGAGAGTTTGCTGCACTGAAAGTAAAGGGGCTGAATAATTTTGCACGCCCAATTTTTCAGTTTTTGATTTGTTAAAAAAGTTTGAAATATCCAATAAATGTCGTTCCACTTCATGATTGTGTCCCACTTGTTGTTGATTCTTCACAAAAAAATACAGTTTTATATCTTTATGTTTGAAGCCTGAAATGTGGCAAAAGGTCGCAAAGTTCAAGGGAGCCGAATACTTTCGCAAGGCACTGTATATCAGACGCTCCATCTACTTCTCCCAGACCTCTCTTATGGCCGCCAGTTTGTCTCTCACACGTCTTGACTCACGGTTATCAAATTGTAGCATTCTTGAGAAAGAGTGAAAGACTTTCAGTGGCATCGTGTCACGGAAAATCGCCCTTCCACTCTCTGCATCCCAGAGACGACACGTAGCCTCGCCTCGGTACTTATACACACCCGCTAAGATTAGCAGCCCTATGTAGGCACACAGGTCACTCTACTCATAGGTCTGATTTTATAACTGCCAGGTGAAAAATGACCCTAAGACAATCTTTGTACCCTGGTGGTGTATAGCTTTCATGGAAATATGAACAAAGGCGATGTTTCACTTTTTCTAATGTTGGCGTCACTCTAGGAAAAGACATCACATTTCAAGTTGAAAAAATATAATTTAGGTGGTTTTATCCAAGGGTTAAAATTCAATATTTGTGCACAATTTCTACTTAAATTATTAAAGGGACGCAAAAGGCACTCATTTCGTGGAATGACCCTTCTCTTGAGCATATCAAGTGGATGGGGATGTAACTGTATGTAGTTTTATTTGGTTTGTGTACTCTATTGTCTATCCTTGGTGTGAACGTCTCCAGTTACTTTACATATGTTGAATTACATAACCTAATTGCAAGGGCTTTATCAACCCTTCAGTGGTGAAATTTTTACTTTCAAAGTGTGTTGTATGATGACCCACAACATGTCATCCATCATACAGTGCTAAATGGCAACTATCTGGCTGACTATTATAAAATAATAAAGTGTGTTTGTGGTTTTCCAGCTAGATATGAGCATTACACAATACAGCTAGTCATCCAGTCTGTAGGCGTGTAATGCATGTAGTTATGAATTGTCTCTCGCTCCCATCCTGCTTTTCCAAGGACATCTGTCCACAGGTATAATGTGATGTTCAGAGATAAGGGGATGCTCTCTAAGTTACATTTATTCAGTCACTTCCAGTCATTTGACATGCCCGGTGGTAGAAACTCATGCAGGCACAAATCAAAACAAGGCTTTAGCCCAACTAATGTTATGTATGTACCCATTAAAACAGGTAGCATCTGTCACTCTTGGCCCTGTCTTTGCTTTGCCTTGCAATACGACAGCTTGGAGGAGGCGAGGAAGACATACAAATCCCTGTATTTTTTGCCGTCTTTCGTGGATATGTATTTTATATAATGAGTTCTTGCCACATCTTCACAACTTTTAAAAGTAGAAATAGCAGAGGCATGTTTCTCAACAATTTAAACCAGGTCATGTCATTATTCTGTTAAACTGAATGTAACCTAGCAACAGCTCCCAAAGTGGATGCATTTTTATTCCCCAGTCTAGGTCCTCCAAACTCAAACCTGTTCATCACCACATCACCAATGACAGCAGTGCTGTGTGATTGTTAACTGCATACTAATTTAAATCAGATTTAGTTCAATATAAACCTATACAATATGTAATGTATGCAAAGAGGGAAGGATGAAAAGCAAGAGCGGTCTTAACCGAAGTGGACTCATAGTCGTACATACAGTCGATCAAGTGAAAACAGGTAAGGTATATAGAGGCATTAGTGCAGACTGATTGAGAATGGAATGCTCTTCCAGTAGACTGAGGCTGGTGCCAGATGACTGCCAGGCATGGATCATTGCAACCGGTTTAGGGAACAGAGCTGAAAAAGAATGCCATTTTTCGAGGAACAGAATCAGAACTGGGAACGAAAGTGATCTATACTGTTCCAGAAAATAACTGTTCTTTTAAAAGCTTGGGAACTGGTAAATAATGCTCTTTTACATTCTGGGCATTTTTTCCCCATGTAAACAACTAGCTATATCCTGCCTGCGCCAAGGCATGTTGCTCTATCCACACTGATTGGTGAAGTAATTTAATGTCGAGCTAAATGTTTTAAAAAATCTATACTAAACAAAAATATAAATGCAACATGCAACAATTACAAATATTTTACTGAGTTATAGTTCATATAAGGAAATCAGTCAATTGAAATAAATTCATTAGGTCCTAATCTATGGATTTCACATGACTGGGATTACAGATATGCATCTGTTGGTCACAGATACTGTCGCTTAAAAAAGGTAGGGGGCATGGATCAGAAAACCAGTCATTTGCTGGTGTGACTACCATTTGCCACATGCGTCGCGACACATCTCCTTTGCATAGATTTCATTGTGGCCTGTGGAATGTGGTTCCACTCCTCTTCAATGGCTGTGCAAAGTTGCTGGATATTGGCAGGAACTGGAACATGCTGTCGTTCAGCATGATGACATTTTCAGTTTCCAGGAATTGTTTACAGATCCTTGCGACATGAGGCCATGCATTATGATGTTGAAACATGAGCTGATGGCGGGGGATGAATGGCACGACAATTTAACCTTTATTTAACTTGGCAAGTCAGTTAAGAACAGATTTTTACAATGACGGCCTACCTCGGCCAAACCCTAACCCGAACCGCACTGGGCCAATTGTGCGCTGCCCAATGGGAGTCCTAATCATGGCTGGTTGTGATACAGCCTGGGATCGAACCAGAGTCTGTAGTGACGCCTCTAGCACCGAGATGCAGTGCCTTAGGCCGCTTTGCCACTCTGGAGCCCTAATGGGCTCAGGATCTGGTCACGGTATCTCAGTGCATTCATAGTGCCATCAATAAAATGCAATTGTGTTTGTTGTCCATAGTTTATGGCTGCCCATAGCATAACCCCACCGCCACCATGGGGCACTTTGTTCACAACATTGACATCACCATACCTCTCACCCACACAATGCCATTCACCCGGTCTGCGGTTGTGAGGCCGGTTGGACGTACTGCCAAATTCTCTAAAACGACGTTGGAGGCGGCGTATGGAAGGGAAATTAACATAAAATGATCTGGCAACAGCTCTGGTGGACATTCCTGCAGTCAGCATGTCAATTGCACACTTCCTCAAAACTTGAGACATCTCTGGCATTGTGTTGTGTGACAAAACTGCTCATTTTAAAGTGGCCTTTAGTGTCCCAAGTACAAGATGCACCTGTGTAATGATCCTGCTGTTTAATCAGCTTCTTATTAATATGTGACACCTGTCAGGTGGATGGATTATCTTGGCATAGGATAAATGCTCACTAACAGGGATGTAAAGTAATTTGTGAACAAAATTTGACAAAAACAAGTTTTTTGTGCGTATGGAATATTTCAGGGATCTTTGATTTCAACTCATGAAACATGGGACCAACACTTTACATGTTGCGTTTATGTTTTTGTGAATTTCAGAGGTTTCACAAGGAACTGAAAGGAACAATATGAACCGTTACTTTTTTTGGAGTTCGAACCGATTCAGAACTTTATTTTGCTGTTCAGAACAGTGAAATGGAACAAAAAAAAATGATGGTTCTGTTCGGAACAAAACAATTGGAAAATAATTTAGGTTCCAACTGCTGAGGCTCAATTCTCCCTCCCCTGTAGCCTCTCTTAGAGAACACAGACAAGTTACACCCCAAAACATCTTCTCACAGCCATGGCCAGTACACGTAGTTAAAGCAGCGTTTTGAAAATGTTTTATTGGCTTTGATACTCTGATTGGTTAGAAATGATCCAATCGCTGATGACTTTGTTTTGCGGTGACATCCTTTTGATGCCACCACAAATGACTTCAACGATGGCAGTCTCAGACTGTAGTATGTAGCGAACATAGAGCAAGCGGAATAATTCAGTTTGAGTCGTCAAGCTAATCCTGACATGACTCTGACATCAATGATTTGGACCTAATGGGCATCAGTTTGGACTTTGTACCCTGCTGCTATCAATGGGAAGATATCCTGAAAATATATCCACTCCATACCCTGATGGTCAGGGTCCACGGGTCATGCTTTAATTGTTCAGTAGCTTCAGCGTAGTGTGAACAAATAGGCTACTGCTTCACATGTTATTCGAATGCTGTGGATGTAATTTTAGACATTGACTTCATTGTTATTCACCATAGCTTTGAGTAATGCATGCATGTCACCCCATACATACAGGAAAGTGCATAAGCCACTGTCTGGGTTGCATCACCACCATAAGAAGCACTCTAAACTCTGTAACCCATGGCTCTGCCTTTGGCATACATACTTGTTTACTTTACTAAATGGCAGAACTATGTCCAGCAAACACAGTTGTTAGAAGCTTGAGATTTTAAAAGTATTACTGAGAGTTGAATTAAGAATGCTAGGGATTAAAATTGCACATTTGGATTTAATTGTATGATTGTACTTCATTTTCTAAAACTTTTCTGTATTTTCCACTTCTTCCTCTTCTCTTAAATGGGGCAGCTGTAATCTGGGATATGGATTTGCTGTCACCTGACTTCACTGATACAGAACATCACTTCCTGGTCTTGACTGCTTCCTCTTGCTTGCTTGATGGATGGCTGCCATTCCATGCACAAAGACGACTTCCTCAAAAACAAATAGATATGCAACACACTAACTGCATTACCACTGCTCAATTAAGTTATCTGGCTTTTTAGAGGGCACTTTCATTAAATGCTCTTATAGAAGAACCATGTCTCTGTATTGTATAGCGTCTCCTGTGGGACAGCTGACAGTGTTGTTTGTATAGAGTATAAATTGCTAATTTATTATTGCTGTATATAGCTTTTCCACCAGGAGCTCAAAATGCTTCACATTGTATGGGAAAACTCACCTCATCCACTATCAATGTGTAGCACCCTCGAGAGTGATGCCTGTGCAGGCATTTCTGTCCCAGAGCTCATCATCACACATCAGCTATCACAGTGGAGAGGTGAGGAGCGACAAATGCCAATTAATCAGGGGATGATTAGGTGGCCATGATATGAGGGCTAGATTGGGAATGTAGCCAGGACACTTGCAATAAGTGCAATAGATCCCAAGTGTTTGGGATCTATAGTCAAGAGGACCTCGGTTTAACATGTCATCCCAAATGACAGGACCAGCGAAAATGATGACGTCAATGTGTCGGACGCAGTAATAGCAACACAGTGGTTTAATGAAGGAAGGGGGTGTCTGCTTAGCCCATTCATAGATGCTAACTAACTTTAGAACCTATTGATAAAGGTATCTTCTTCATCGCTTGCGGTTTTGGACACATAAGGATCTGTCATATAAGGATCACATCTGTCATATCAGCGAGAATACATTTTCAAAAAAACAAAAGGTTCAATTACTACACACCGTCATAGGATTAGTGTTCCCACACTGTCACATCTCCATGTTACAGCGCTTGTTTACAGAAGACAGACAAAAAACAGAGGCGATCCCCTGTGCTAATTAGCTATCTAGCGTGCTCAGTACACCGATGAGTCAGCATAACTGGGGAGGAAGTGTAGTTCGTCAACTGGAGACACACACAGCATATGGATGCAAATCTCCTACAGTAATTGTATATGTTTTATTTGAAATATCATGTTTTGCTGATATTAAAGCCATGTTTCGAAAACGTATCTTAAGCGATGATTATTGACGTTAGTAAACGGTAAAACACCATGTCAGGATTGTAGTTCACATGGAGCCAAGCGTGGGTGAAGCTAACCACTCTGAACTCTAGGGAGAAAGCAGAATTCTGCCTAGAGTTTGAGAGAGCTAGTGTCTGCTCTGCTGTGGTGTGATTGGAGCAGTGAGAAGCAGGGCCCACATATCGAGCCTCAGGAGGCATAGACAGCATTTGCATAGCAATTAAAACGCCATTGCTGGGTGATTTCCATTTGACTGCATTACATTTCCCTTTTAAAGGTTGATTTATTATACAGTACTCTCTACGTTAATGAGCCTTCCTCTTCCCACCTCTTTCTCCTTCCGTTTTGTTTTCTGCTTCATCCCTCCATCTGAAGTCCATTTGGTTTGTGGTTGCTCCTGCCTGGTCTCTCCTCAGACTCCAGTGGCTAATGGCAGTGGTTATCAGCAGAGCGCTACTGTTGTCTCCCTCTTAACCAGATGACATTGTCTGCATCACTGATCAGAAATCCTCATTATTGTGTCTGAAGTTTCCGTTTAACCTGTGGTTGGTTGCATTCATATTGCTGATTCATTTAATAATCAAATACAGTACATTATAATGTAATCCAAACATCCAAGTGAAATTATTGCATCAGTACACACAAGTAACTGCATTTCCACCAAAGAGTTTTCATTCAGGCATTGTTCAGACTCTCACTAAAGGGTCAAGCCAGAATTGCAGAATACAGTACGTAGCTACAACAATGGTGTGGTATGCTGAGTGTCTCAAGCATGGTCTCCGCTGTGCAGACATGCCTGACTAGACCCATACCCCCTCCCTAAAGGCAGGGCTTGATCAAAAGCATTTGGGTCTGCTGCTCTGATCCTCAGTGAGGCAGGGCCGTGGTTGCCTTCTTCCTTTCTCTCGGCGTACAGTATGACGGAACCGCCCAGAAGAGCTTGGCGTCTGTGATCTCACAGGAACTCTCTACGGCATAAGCGGGGAACACAACAGTGGAGGAGAGAAAGTAACGCTCTGTGTATGTGAGGTGACCCAACTCTGATTGTTCATTTCAGGCTAACATCTGATTAGCCACAGTGCTTGTATTGTTCATGAGATAATATGACACTAGCCATGATGACCCAGTTGGAACACAAGTGTCCGATTCTGTATCAGAGTACACAACAACCTCCTGTTGACTTGCCTTGCTCCCCGACCACTTCTCACAACTACTGGCCCATCTAGAGAGTTGTTGGCCTCGGAGAAGACTGGATGAACAAATCATTCAAAGATGAGAGAAGTGGGTTGAGTCATCACTGCTCCGTGCCACAGCAGTGGGCTCTTGTACATTGATGCACCACTTGCACATTCATTAACATTTGCAGCTGTCATGGAAACCCGCGAGCGAACCCTTTAGAATTAATTGAAAAGGGTAAAGCCAGGACCTTTTTCTTTGCTACTTATGCTGTATTATGAATAGCTTAATCTCAGCAATCTTTAATTGACCCATATGATGATTATATTGAATTTTGGGTGAAGCATCTGAGTGGAGGGTTGAGATGCACACCTGGCTCAGTATCATATGGATAATGTATTTATTTGTGCAATTATTTATGTGTTGTCCTTTGCAGGTAGTTATGCACAATATAACTGTGTGTGTGTGTGTGTGTGTGTGTGTGTGTGTGTGTGTGTGTGTGTGTGTGTGTGTGTGTGTGTGTGTGTGTGTGTATACATTCGTGCCCATTATTCATACCTTATTCATGTGGCAGATATTCAATGTGACTCTAAAATGGATCTTAGGGACAATATGTCTATTTCATCATAATTAACCCTTTAGCTCAAGGGAGAGGATGCACACATTACAGATCTAGGTTGACGTTTCTTCTTAATTAACGGCAGCCCAAACCACAGTGTTGCATCAATGGAAAAGAACTCAGACCTCCCGTAATGTAATGTACATTATTAGGGGCAGTGTATAATGATAAACACTATACATTTCCAGTTACCCACAGCATTAGTTCTCATTTGCATACATTTTTCATGACAAAATATTATAATGTATAATTAATTTAAAAAATAATCCCCTTTCTCATCCTTTCCTTGCCTTATTCCTTCTTGAACATAAACAGGTGTAAATGTGACCTACCAGCTCGATTCGGTCTTATGTTACAAAATTTGAAATTTTATTTTTTACATTGGATAAAAGTAAAGACTCAGAGATAGAAAATGGTATATCATACACTACAGTTGAGGAACAATGGGAAAGTAATTCTGGTAATTCAGTAATTCTGGTTTGAAAGTTGATAAACGTGTAACCTCACTTTGAGAAAATGGTCCTTGAATATTTTGGTGAACCAACTGGAGAGCGCTTCTTTGTCTACACCCATTCAGCATCGTTCACACCCTCTTAAGCCTTAGCCCCACCCATCTTTTTAAGGATTCACATGTGAGGCCATGTAATGTACTAACCAACCAAAGATTTCAAGACTAAAGGTTGGTTTATACTACATCTACAGACAGTTGTTGCAGTGACACCATGAACATTCTATTGTCATCCGACATCAAACTTGTCATTATGAAAAAGTATAAACACAAAAACTACAGGCTGCATGACATCAGCCTGGTGTTTCAAAATATCATAACTAGTGTATTTTAACACCAATAAACCCACCTGTTTAAAAATGAAATGAGTATATGTCAATCTATCAAACCAGGCTACTAAAATAAACTTTCTAAACAATGTTTTGGTTAGTTTCTAGCTTGTTAACTAACTAGCTAATGTTAAGTTAACTGGCTAGCCAGTTCAAATAATTATCATATAGCTGACAACGTCTTCACTTTAGCTAATTTGTTTTCATTATTACAGGAAAATAAACTCACAACAAAATCATTATTTACAAATGAATGTCGAGCCAATTACAGAAAATAGCTTACGGTTGTGAGTGTGACGAAATAAAAGCAGGGCATTCTACCGGATAATTTTTTCACTTGGACATTGTCTCATTGGCCTAACGTTATATCCTAATTTGACTTTGGTGCAGGTCATGTTCTTCACATTACCGTCTCTAGTAAACACATACTATGATTTCATTTGATAAACTTTATTTGTCACATGCACAGGATACAGACGGTGTAGTGAAATAGTTACTTGCATAGTGGAGTCTTTTGTTTAGACATGTAGCTAGCTAGCTAAACAATGAACCATAATCTCAACTCATAACATTACTACCCTGCATGAATCTGCAGGTAGCTAACCAACCAGGTTCAATGTTAGCTAGCTAGCTAACATTAGGCTATAACTAGCAATGTAAATGGCTCTGAGAAACAATTAATATTACTACACAGATCATACACGTAATGTAACGTTAGCTAGCAAGCCAGCAAGCTAACTTTAGCTAGCTAGCTAACAGTAAGTTTGAACTTTAAATGAAAACGACTTTGACAAAATTAGGAACGTATAATATCTGAAAATGTAGCTAGCTAGACTATCTTACCCGTATACATGGATGGACGCATCTCCCTCTCTGTCACGGGTGCCATGGTTGCCCTTAGTTTGAAGATGTTATCCGGAGACAAGTGTTTTTTACAACAGCCTTCTGTGTTCTCTTTTCGACTCCCTCTGCATATTTGCATTTAAACGTGAGATTTTTCTCCATCTCCTTAGCTATCATACTCTTAATTGCACCAGGCATTCCACTGGTTTCAAAACTGGGTCTTCCAGAAAGTGGAGAGCAACACTTTTGTAGTTCTACTATGTGATATATTTCAAAAAAGCAGCATTACAAAGGAAATTACATACACGTACTGACCAGCTCATGTTATAGACAGAAGCGTGCTACAAACTCATCTCTCTGCTTGTTCAGCCTTTATCTCAGCCAATCATGGCTAATGGAAAGGTTCCTGTCTTTTTCGGTGGCTAAACCAACTATTCGTATTTACAGATGGCATACAAGTTTGTTAATAAGGCACGTGAAAGTTCACATGTTCCAAAAGGGATTTCGGCCCAAAAACGATATATATATATTTTTTAAAGTTTATGTTCAAATGGCTCTCCTGTGAAGTAGTGATGCGCGACATACACCTAGTTTCATAAAACGAGTCACAAATGTCAAACTGCTGCAAAAGCTAATGTAAACCTGTCTGTCCCTCTGTGTCTTCTCCTCAACAGAGCCCAGCCAGGCCAAGTTTTTCTGTGGAAGAAAACTCAATCACTGTTCATTTACAATTAATGAGCCTTGGGAGAAAAACAGCTGCTGTCATTCATCGACTAGATTCCTCCTCGCCACAAGAACCACACCATGTGATGAATGGTAGCAACTTCTCATTTCATTCACTTTTTGTTGCTGGTTGAGACCAGCAATGATATGTATTGTAGCTAGTGCTACCATACATCTTTTGTCTAACCTATCAAATCTCTGGAGCCGAACACTGTATTTGACTCAATGATTGACATTGAGAGTTAAGTGTCAAATGGGGGTGTTGTGCGAATCAACATTTGAATTAAAACATATCTCCTTTTAGATCTTACCCTGCCAACTCTGCCTCAAAGTGCAGTCTTACAGTACACAACCATAATCAATGCCCTTCACATGTTTTAGAGGATACGACAATGCAGATATGAATAGACTGTGCAATCATCATCTCTGCTTTTCAAATCAGATGTCCTGCTAGTTAACAAAAACATTGTTGAAGCCACTGTGCATTAAGCTAATTACCCATCTTCCCCCACTCCCTCAGTCCCCCGCTCTCCAACCCTCCACCATTTCACCCCTTATTAGATAGGGTTGTGGGCTGCTCTTAGCACACAGATGTTAGCAGCAGACGTTTATCCCTATTGGCAGCTCTTTGCCTTGGAGTTGCTTGTTAGTTTTCTGGTGATAAGGGGCCCTCTGTTTAACAATGAGAGCTCTAATGCATTGTTCCAGTGCTGTCAATACATGTTAAAGGTCAGTGTACGGTCGAGTCCAATACTTTGATGGCCAAATGCAAAAGAGTGTCTCATCTGCTTCTTTATCGTATCGTAACACATGTTGGAGGTCTAGACAATACCGATATTGGAATAGGCTATTGATTTCCATGGTTATTGTTGCAATCCAATTTCCCCGTGCCTTCTAAAAAAGGGTATCTTAACCATTCCGGGTCTATAGCCATAAACGCTATAGGTGGTAGGTGTCTTCTTTATCATCAATCCTCCTTGCATTTACAGAATGGCTGTTGTTATTGCCTCTGCTGGGTTTCCAGCCCCTGTGACTCAACCAGAGCCTGATAGCCTATTGGTATTATTTTTATGGTTACGTATTATACTTCTCTATTGTCTTTCTCTCTGCGTTGTTGGGGCGGGCCATGTAAGTAAGCATTTCACTGTTAGTCTACAATCTGTTGTTTAGGAAGCATGTGACGAATACAATTTGTTTTGAGTACAATAGGCCTTAACCACTGAGTCTCTCTCATGTCACATATAGATATGATACAACTATAGCCCCCCCCCCCCCCCCCCCCCCCTGACATTGAAGTCTTGGCAAGCACATAGAGACGCGTTAATTACAGCCAGCGGAACATCCGCTCTGAGCTGAATTACGTTTTCATTAATTAGAGAGAAACCCGGCCTCCCTCTGATCGTGTCCACAGGGTCCCACTCACCAAACCTCCAATCACCCAATCCCACACTCTCATATCATATAGGAGGGACAGAAGAAGAGGGGTTGGAGCAATTAAGGTGCCCGCAATGTCATGTAAAATGTATAAATCATCTGGGCGCCTGGCAAGCTAATATTTCTGACAGGCAGTGAGATGTTTCTGCTGCCATGAAATATGCACAGTGCGTGCAGGTGATTAGTCATTCTTGGGTGCAAGGCTGGGTGTAATAGAGTTGCAATAGTGTGTGTGCAGTGGAGGAGAGGATAGGGAGTTAGGGGAGTGAGTGGAGAAACCTGATGCTTGAGCAGGGTCCATAATGTATGTCTATATTGACCTCAATAAACACTCAGTAATCTTTTGGTGTGTTCAAGTAATATTTTTGTTTGTTTAGAAGCCTTTACATTGCACATAGTATTTTTTTTTAAAGTATTTTATACTGTACAGTATATGCAACAAAATAGCCTAACCTGCAAGACCATATTACTTAATGTGGTAATACTGTGTGCAGGAAGGAAAAAAACTACAATTTTAGCAGCTGAACTAACCCAAGTCAGACTGTGAAATCAGCCATTTTTTTTATGGAAATACATTTAATTTGCAAGCACTTTTATGTCAAACACTGAGTCCAATGAGTTTCCCCCCAAAATCGACAGTTTTGACATAATAATAATTACATTTGTCCTACTTCACACATGTACAAGTGTGTATTATACATATGTGTGAATTGGAAATGTGTTTTTTGCATAACTCACTCCCCCTGAGACACCCTCAGAAAGTGGGGTCACAGCCAGAGATCAGCCATTATTGATGGCAATTCTGGAGCAGTTAGGGTGAAGTGCCTTGCTCAAGGGCACATAGACAGATTTTCCCACCTAGTCGTCTCGGGGATTCGAACCAGCAACCTTTTTGGTTACCGCCCCAACGCTCTTAACTGCTAGGCTACGTGCCGCCCATACATAGTAGCAGTATACAACAGGAAAATAAATAGTATTGCAAAAAAAAATATTGCAGTTAGGCATGTATCGAGGTATTTACAGCATGGCTTCTGCCTCCAAAGACTTGTCTGCTTTCTCTTCCTTAGTGATTTGTGCCTATCAACATGGAGGTATCTCTGTGTAAGCAGGTTCTGTCAGAGAGCTGCAAGCCTGTGCACTTGATCTCCCTGACGAAACACAAAAGCATGTTGTCGTAGGGTTACAACAAAGCTCCACATTTCAGGTGTGTGGCATGTGTTAAAAAATATTGTGCCGTGAGGACACATCAGTTCTCCCTTGAGATAATAGGACCACCAAGATACTGTATTAGAGTGCAGTATATAGACCATCACCTTACTTAATAAGTGAGCTGCAGTGTCTACTATGCGACTTCAACAGATCAATTCAATGTGATGTAGAATACATGTATACAGGTTGAATGTATGGATGAGTGACAGCTTTAAAAGCACTTTTATCCACCCTCTTTATACTCGACAGGAGCTGCCAAATGTGACTGATAGTGCGGTAAATGTAGCTGAACATAAAGCAGCCCACTCAACAACTCACCGTTAACCGAGCAGAGAGCATGCCCCGTAAACTAACACTATGCCCTTGGTACAGGTAATATTTAGTGCAGGTTGGTCTGACCTCTCAAAGGATGTGTCTTGCCTTGGTAAAACTCACACACCAATTTTAGACATCTGAAGAACAAAATATTCAGTTGTGTATGGAACGACTAACGAGTTTCCAGTTTTTCTTTGTCAAAATGAGAGAATGACTTGACCATTACAAGACTATTTTCCATATCATAACCCTCTTATGTTACATCCCATGAATTGAGTCAACCATATGGCCAGGTTCTGTTCATCCTGATAGTCCCATAGTTTGCAGGCCTAAATTCCATTGTTAAACTGCCCCCAAGTGAACCACTCCCCCCCCCCCCCCCCCCAAGCGCAATCAGTCCTGTAGTGCAGGGGGTGGGGCCAGGGCAAGGCTACAAGTGGTGGTTCTTGGAGAGGTATGCGATGAGCGCTACAGCCAGGCCCACATATATGCCTGTCCCGATGGTGATTGACAGCACAGCCAGGAAGAGGGCACGTCTGGAGCTGGAGCTGGCCAAGTGGAAGTCCCCCTTAGACACTGCCTTGTTCGTCTGAGACAGAGAGAGAGAGACAGAGAGAGGGGGAGACAGAGAGGCAAGGCGGGGAGAGATAGACAGACAGAATTACTCAATTAATAGGAGGAAATGAAACAGTAGATTGGCTCATTTCCAGTGAGATGTCTGGGGGATCTTGTGGGGTCTCTCAGCAAAACATGGCAACACACAAAGGATAATAATGAAATCACCTGTGACTCAACCCACCTATAGGGCCTGTAGCCTTTTGAAGTGCACAAGATGTTACCAAGATTAACGAGGGATATTCTGATTAATACATTTCTGTCTCAACAACCTAGAGTTATTCCTTGTCATTTCATCTACACTGTACATATCTTCCCTGACACACTTCTCTGTGAACTATTAGCCCTTATTACCTTGTTGAGGATCATTCTGATGTATTATGTAAAGGGGAGGGGGAGTTGGATTGTTAGCAAGCAGACCTTGATCTTTTATCTTCAGCATTATGGGTGGCCATCAAAAGATTGTCTCCAGACAGGCTCTCTCTAACATTGTTAATTGTGCACATTTGAACTCAAAGACATTTATTAATGAACCAGTCCTTATTTAAAGATTCCAGACGAAGTTCATCACGAGGTGGGTAGGGGCTGAAAGCTGATTACCCCACCGGTGCATGGCCCAAGGTTTCAAAGAACTGTTCTGTGGTCACTGGAGGGTGAAGACAGGAGATGAGAGGATTGTGATGTTTTAATCTGGTTATTTTTTATATTCAGGTGCATAAATGGAGACTCATATTTTTATGTACAGTGAACACAATGTAACAGCGAAGTAACGAAGGGCTCTATTCAATCTATAAAGCGTTACAGATTCTGCGATAGAAAAGTAAAAGCAATTTCCAATTGAGCCGAAATATGGAGTGTTTACCGTGAATGCAGTCTCCGCTGAGGCAGAAACATTGCTTTTAAATTTCAGTCGCGCTGTAACGCTGAACTTCTGCGATGCGGATCGAATAGAGCCCTCATTTTTTTTTAAATTATAAGAACTTCCACCACAACTACTGTCTCTACCGCTGTCGTCTGTCAAATGTTTTGATCCTTCTCAAAAACCTTTCCAATTTAACGGCACTAAGAATTTGCCTAATTATATCATTCTGAGTGGAGATATTAGATTAATTTCAAATTCTTTTTAGGGGGGGGGGGGGGGGGGATCTACAACCCTTGTGAAGCTTGCAATATCTTTGTTCATATACAGTGCAGTAGAAAACTGCTTCTCACTGAAGAAACAAACCTCCTCTGCTGCTTGCAGGAAAAGAGTGAGTCAGAGGAAGTGAAATGGTTCCTTGGAAGTTGTGGGAACGTACGTTTTTGGTTTCCCAAAAACAACGACGCCATAAGTGTCCTGACCGGTAAAACTTAAAGTTTTTTTTAAACATTCTGAGAACATTTAGTCTGTTCTGGGAAAGTTGTTGTTTAGGTTGCAGGGAGGTTCTGATAGTGTTTTACTATGATTCCTTGAAAGTTTTATTAATGTTCTGAGAACGGAAATTAAATAACTTTCTGAGAACACTACTAGCTTAGTTTTGGTGAACTGTTTTGAACTCCAAGCACAGATAGGACACATGTAAATTAATTTGCTTTAGCAATTAAACATGCAAACACATTTATTTACTTTTGTGGCACAGCGTCAGTGAGATTCAAACCTATGATACTTTGATCTCTAGCCATGGAATTAGTCCAATGCATCACCAGGGTGGAGCTGTTATTCTAAACTCATACAAAGCTGCTCATTTTAGTCTATTCAAACAGATGAAACTCCAACAAGGAACAAGAACGTATTAATATCACAGATAGAGTATAGAGTTTTCTTGATGCTGAAAACCGAATGTATGTTTTTAAATAACGTTCTTAGAACGTTCTCTGAATGTTACTAAAGTTTGCTTGTGGTTTTTATGGAATGTTTTCTTAACATTCTCTGTACAATTTGAGAACTTTCATTTAAATAGAACCATAAGGAAACATTACACTGCAGTACTGAAATTCCCACAGACGAAAGTTGTTTCTTAATGTTCTCTGAACTATTTGAGAACATTCCCAATGTTAAACCAGTTGGAGAACCTCCCTAGAACATTACCAAAATTGTATGAAATGTAACCATGTTTGAACTTTTAGGAAACGTTCTGTTAGAGTAATGAAATACCAAGAAAGTAACGTTATTTTGTTCCTTAAACGTGCTGAGAATTTTCCAAAACCAAGCAATTACCCTGCACCGTTCCCAGAACGTTGTGGGAAGGTTGTATGCAAAATAACCATAGAACAACCACACTCTCACCAAGCTCTAAGAAACATATGGTTCTCAGCATGTTATGTGCTTGCTGGAATGTCATTCTGTGCAACAGGTCCATCCTTGTCATGGCAATTTAATTTTCACACAAAACAGTGCCAAAGAACAAAAATGTTGGAATCATTGACATATGGTTTAATCTTACCAGTCTACGAAGAGACCATAACAAATTATATTCAATCACAGGAAGGGATATAACACCTCTGTGTTAGGATCTGTGTAACTTTTGGGATCTTTCATAAAAGCCAGGCTTTTAATTCTCAACAAAACCAGGTTTCTATTCTTGCACAATCATAAAAACGAACTAATACCCAATAGGCTAACTGAACATGCATTCTCTCATACAGTTCCCTTTTTAACACCAAACACATCACTGGTGTGTGTGGCTAAAGAGCTAAGGCAGCAGCTACTCTTCTAGACAAATGTAGGCAGTTACCATGTATATATATATATATATATATATATATATATATATATATATATATATATATATATATATATATATATATATATATATATATATATAAATATATACACTACTCAAAAAAATAAAGGGAACACTTAAACAACACAATGTAACTCCAAGTCAATCACACTTCTGTGAAATCAAACTGTCCACTTAGGAAGCAACACTGATTGACAAATGTCACATGCTGTTGTGCAAATGGAATAGACAACAGGTCGAAATTATAGGCAATTAGCAAGACACCCTCAAAAAAGGATTGGTTCTGCAGGTGGTAACCACAGACCACTTCTCAGTTCCTATGCTTCCTGGCTGATGTTTTGGTCACTTTTGAATGCTGGTGGTGCTTTCACTCTAGTGGTAACATGAGACGGAGTCTACAACCCACACAAGTGGCTCAGGTAGTGCAGCTCATCCAGGATGGCACATCAATGCGAGCTGTGGCAAGAAGGTTTGCTGTGTCTGTCAGCGTAGTGTCCAGAGTATGGAGGCGCTACCAGGAGACAGGCCAGTACATCAGGAGACGTGGAGGAGGCCGTAGGAGGGCAACAACCCAGCAGCAGGACCGCTACCTCCGCCTTTGTGCAAGGAGGAGCAGGAGGAGCACTGCCAGAGCCCTGCAAAATGACCCCCAGCAGGCCACAAATGTGCATGTGTCTGCTCAAACGGTCAGAAACAGACTCCACGAGGGTGGTATGAGGGCCCGACGTCCACAGTCGGGGGTTGTGCTTACAGCCCAACACCGTGCAGGACATTTGGCATTTGCCAGAGAACACCAAGATTGGCAAATTTGCCACTGGCGCCCTGTGCTCTTCACAGATGAAAGCAGTATCACACTGAGCACATGCCAGAGGTGACAGAGTTTGGAGACGCCGTGGAGAATGTTCTGCTGCCTGCAACATCCTCCAGCATGACCGGTTTGGCGGTGGGTCAGTCATGGTGTGGGGTGGCATTTCTTTGGGGGGCCGCACAGCCCTCCATGTGCTCGCCAGAGGTAGCCTGACTGCCATTAGGTACCGAGATGAGATCCTCAGACCCCTTGTGAGACCATATGCTGGTGCGGTTGGCCCTGGGTTCCTCCTAATGCAAGACAATGCTAGACCTCATGTGGCTGGAGTGTGTCAGCAGTTCCTGCAAGAGGAAGACATTGATGCTATGGACTGGCCCGCCCGTTCCCCAGACCTGAATCCAATTGAGCACATCTGGGACATCATGTCTCGCTCCATCCACCAACGCCACATTGCACCACAGACTGTCCAGGAGTTGGCGGATGCTTTAGTCCAGGTCTGGGAGGAGATCCCTCGGGAGACCATCCGCCACCTCATCAGGAGCATGCCCAGGCGTTGTAGGGAGGTCATACAGGCACGTGGAGGCCACACACACTACTGAGCCTCATTTTGACTTGTTTTAAGGACATTACATCAAAGTTGGATCAGCCTGTAGTGTGTTTTTCCACTTTAATTTTGAGTGTGACTCCAAATCCAGACCTCCATGGGTTGATAAATTTGATTTCCATTGATAATTTATGTGTGATTTTGTTGTCAGCACATTCAACTATGTCAAGAAAAAAGTATTTAATAAGAATATTTATTTCATTCAGATCTAGGATGTGTTATTTTAGTGTTCCCTATTTTTATGAGCAGTGTATATATGTATAAAAGTATGTGGACACCCCTTCAAACTAGTAGATACAGCTATTTCAGCCACACCCATTGCTGACAGGTGTATAAAATCGGGCACACAGCCATGCAATCTCCATAGACAAACATTGGCAGTGGAATGGCCTTACTGAAGGGCTCAGTGACTTTCAAAGTGTCCCAGCCATAGGATGCCACCTTTCCAACAAGTCAGTTAGTCAAATTTCTGCCCTGCTAAAGCTGCCCCGGTCAACTGTAAGTGCTGTTATTGGAGCAACAACGGCTCAGCTGCAAAGTGGTAGGTCACAAAAGCCCACAAAATGGGACCGCCGAGTGCTGAAGATTGTAAAATTCGTCTGTCCTTGGTTGCGACACTCACTACCGAGTTCCAAACTGCCCCTGGAAGTAAAGTCAGCACAAAAACTGATTATTGGGAGCTTTCCATGGCCAAGAGTGGAGTGGTGGCTGGAGTGGTGTAAAGCTTGCGGCCATTGGACTCTAGAGCAGTGGAAATGTGTTCTATGGAGTGGTGAATCACGCTTCACCATCTGGCAGTCAGACGGACAAATCTGGAATTTGGCGGATGCCAGGAGAACGCTACCTGCCAAAATATATAGTGGCAACTGTAAAGTTTGGTAAAGGAGGAATAATTGTCTGGGGTGTCTTTCATGGTTCGGGCTAGGCCCCTTAGTTCCAGTGAAGGGAAATCCTTTATTTTTATTTATCAATCTTTTCTTGGGGGTGGAACAGCATTAATATTGCATATACAGTACTTCTATCAATGTAATTGTCTGTATAATTTCCAATCCCCCTTATATACTTTTTTATAAATATGTTATTTTAAATATATACAGTGAATTTGGAAAGTATTCAGACACCTGGACTTTTTCCACATTTTGTTACGTTACAGCCTTATTCTAAAATGGAAAAAAGAAATACAAATCTTCATCAATCTACACACAGTAACCCACAATGACTAAGCAAAAATAGGCTTTTGCAGAAAAAAAACTGAAATATCACATTTACATAAGTAGACCCTTTACTTAGTACTTTGTTGAAGCACCTTTAGCAGCAATTACAGCCTTGAGTCTTCTTGGGTATGATGCTACAAACTTGGCACACCAGTATTTGGGAGTTTCTCCCATTCTCCTCTGCAGATCCTCTCAAGCAAGCTCTGTCAGGTTGGATGGGGAGCATCGCTGCACAGCTATTTTCAGGTCTCTACGAAGATGTTAGATCAGGTTTAAGTTTGAGCTCTGGCTGGGTCACGCAAGGACATTCGAGACTTGTCCCGAAGCCACTCCAGCGTGGTCTTGGCTGTGTGCTTAGGATCATTGTCCTGTTGGAAGGTGAACCTTTGCCCCCAGTCTGAGGTTCCGAGCGCTCTGGAGCAGGTTTTCATCAAGGATCTCTCTGTACTATGCTCTGTTCATCTTTCTCTCGATCCTAACTTGTCTCCCAGTCCCTGCCGCTGAAAAACATGGTCTGAGTGTCCTTTAGGTGCCTTTTGGTAAACTCCAAGCAGGCTGTCATCAACCTTTTATTGAGGAGTGGCTTGCGTCTGGCCAATCTACCATAAAGGCCTGATTGGTGGAATGCTGCAGAGATGGTTGTCCTTCTGGAAGGTTCTCCCATCTCCACAGAGGAACTCTGGAATTCTGTCAGAGTCACCATCGGGTTCTTGGTCACCTCCTTGACCAAGGCCCTTCTCCCCCGATTGCTCAGTTTGGCCAGGCGACCAGCTGTAGGAAGTCTTGGTGGTTCCAAACATCTTCCATTTAAGAATGACGGAGGCCAATGTGTTCTTGGGGACCATAAAATACTACAGAAATATTTTGGTACCCTTCAACAGATCTGTCCCCCTACACAATCCTGTCTCAGAGCTCTACGGACAATTCCTTCCGACCTCATGGCTTGGTTTTTAGACATTTTTGCAAATTTATTAAAACAAAAAACAGAAACACCTTATTTACATAAGTAATCAGACCCTTTGCTATGAGACTCGAAATTGAGCTCAGGTGCACCCTGTTTCCATTGATCATCCTTGAGATTTCTACAACTTGAATGGAGTCCACCTGTAGTAAATTCAGTTGATTGGACATGATTTGGAAAGGCACACAACTGTCTATATAATATCCCATAGTTGACAGTTCATGTCAGAGCAAAAACCAAGCCATGAGGTCTAAATAAGTGTCTGACCGCATTCTGTCCTCTATCAACACTTTTTAAACTTTTGGTGCCAGCGAAAATGACATACGAAAGTAGTCAAGAAGACAGGCTTGATTGAGCCTCCGCCATGTGTATCTCACTAATATAATAAAGAGCTGGCTGGATTTTCCATACACGGGCAGAACAGAGAAGAAGTCTGGTAAGACGAGGGGGGGGGGGGGAGTGTGTGTTTTTTTTTTCAATAACAGCTGGTGCGCAATGTTTAATATTAAAGAAGTCTCGAGGTATTGCTCGCCTTATGATAAGTTGTAGACCACACTATCTACCAAGAGAGTTTTCATCTATATTATTCGTAGCTGTAAGACCACACTAAAACAACTCTATAAGGCCATAAGCAAACAAGAAAATGCTCATCCAGAAGCGTGCTCATAGTTGCAGGGGACTTTAATAATGCAGGCCAACTTAAATCAGTTTTACCAGATTTTTACCAGCATGTCACATCTGCAACCAGAGGGAAAAAAACTCTAGACCACCTTTACTCCACACACAGAGATGCATGCAAAGCTCTCCCCCGCCCCCCATTTGGCATATCTGACCATAATTCTGTCTCGATTCCTGCTTACAAGCAAAAACTAAAGCAGGAAGTACCAGTATGTTCTGGGATTCATTAAATAGCATTGAGGAATATACCACCTCAGTCATCGGCTTCATCAATAAGTGCATCGACGACGTTGTCTCCACAGTGACCATACATACATATCCCAACCAGAAACCATGGATTACAGGCAGCATCCGCATCGAGCTAAAGGCTAGAGCTGCCGCTTTCAAGGAGCGGGACACTAATCTGAACGCTTTTAGAAATCCCGCTATCCCCTCAGACGAACCATCAAACAAGCAAAGATACCCACTCCAATTCGCATACCGCCTCAACAGATCCACAGATCTCGAATCCACACTGCCCTTTCCCACCTGGACAAAACTAACACCTATGTGAGAATGCTGTTCATTGACTACAGCTCAGCGCTCAACACCATAGTTCCCACGAAGCTCATCACTAAGCTAAGGACCCTGGGACTAAACACCTCCCTCTGCAACTGGATCCTGGACTTCCTGACGAGCTGCTCCCAGGTGGTAAGGGTAGGCAACAACACGTCTGCCACGCTGATCCTCAACACTGGGGCCCCTCAGAGGAGTGTACTTAGTACCCTCCTGTACTCCCTGTTCACCCACGACTGCGTGGCCAAACAATACTCCAACACCATCATTAAGCTTGCTGATGACAACAGTGGTAGGCCTGATCACCGACAACTATGAGACAGCCTATAGGGAGGTCAGAGAACTGGCAGTGTAGTGCCTGGACAACAACTTCTCCCTCAATGTGAGCAAGACAACGGAGCTGATCGTGGACTACAGGAAATATCCACATCACCACATCACCAACAAACTATCATGGTTCGAACACACCAAGACAGTCGTGAAGAAGGCACGACAAAACCTTTTCCCCCACAGGAGACTGAAAAGATTTGGAATGGGTCCCCAGATCCTCACAAAGTTCTACAGCTGCACCATCGAGAGCATCCTGACCGGTTGCATATATATATATATATATATATATATATATATATATATATATATATATATATATATATATATATGCAGAAGGCCCAAAAAATTGTCAAAGACTCCAGTCACCCAAGTCATAGATTGTTTTCTCTGCTACCGCATGGCAAGCAGTACCGGAGCACCAAGTATGGGTCCAAAAGGCTACTTAACAGCTTCTACCCCAAGCCATGGGACTGCTGAACAACTAATCAAATGGCCACCAGACATTGACACCCCTGCACCCCCCTACATTTGTTTTGTACACTGCTGCTACTCACTGTTTATTATCTATGCATAGTCACTTCAACCCTACCTACATGTACAAATTACCTCAACTAACCTGTACCCCCGCACACTGACTCAGTACCGGTACCCCCTGTATATAGCCTCGCTATTGTTATGTTATTATTTTTTACTTTAGTTTATTTAGTAAATATTTTCTTAACTCTTCTTGAACTGCATTGTTGGTTAAGGGCTTGTAAGTAAGCATTTTGTGGTAAGGTCTACACTTGTCGTATTTGGAGCCTGTGACAAATAAAGTTTGATTTGGCTAGTTCAGGATATTTACGCCTCCATGTAGGTATTTAAGGTATTTAAAACCGTATTATAATCTCCCACCATAGTAATAGAGTCTTGTATTGCTTGTAGGCTTGATAAATTATTTTATATATTTTCAAAGAAGCAGTTACAGGTCTGTGAGAGCCAGAAATCTTGCTTGTTTGTAGGTGACCAAATACTTATTTCCCACCATCATTTGCAAATAAATTCATAAAAAATCCTACAATGTGATTTTCTGGTATTTTTTTTCTCTTTTTGTCTGTCATAGTTGAAGTGTACCTATGATGAAAATTACAGGCCTCTCTCATCTTTTTAAGTGGGAGAACTTGCACAATTGGTGGCTGACTAACTACTTTTTTGCCCCACTGTACACGCTGGTACCCCGTTGTGACCATTTTCCCAAGCATCTCTGAGCAGTCAGACCTTTTGATTATTTTGTGCCGCCAGGGTCACAATCCTTTGCCCCCTATCTGATTGTCCGAGTGTGACTCCCTCTCCATGGGTTACTGCAGCTAGTGTTGCCAGCACTGCCACTACCTGGTTGGTAGTCTCCACCACAATTCCCACCGGCTAGGAACAAGGTCATAAAAGTTCTCATTAGCAAATTCCTTGTATATTATGCTCACCCACCCGGGGCTTTGGCTTTGTTGGTCCAACCCTGCCAGGCAGGCTCAGATCTTGAGGGGCGGTGCTGCTTAGTGGGTCTCTGACCGCGTTCATCTTTCTGCCTTGGTTGCGTATAGGCTACTTGCAGTAGGCCTAAAAAACAGATGAGGACTTCTTAGTCTGTGGGTCGCTCAGGTGGGTGTCTAGGTATAGGGTTGGGGACCGTTCCATCATGATAGGACAATAAATAAATATACTATATTTGTAATTTATTAAAACATTTACTGTGTATCCCATATCTGCACAAAATTGAAAACTCTCTCTGTCACAACTTCTGCTCGCAGACACACATGGGCTCCATTTTCCTTTTTCCCTCACTTAACTCACCACACTTTCCCAATCACAAAAACACACACCCCATCTTCCATCACAACAACACTCCCCCCACATATACACCCCCACATACCCACATACTGTTCCTTCTATGTCCTCTGTTTGCTGGGTTTTTATCTCTACCATGTTTATTCCTACCTAATTTCGGGCTTTTGAGTACTTTTGTGTTCCAGTTCCTTATATTTGAAGATGTATTATTTCAATAATTGTCCTTTCGTCTAATGCTGTCTTTTATCCATTTATAAATATTATTTTACAACATTCTCTATCTTGAATGGTATAGTGTATTTGTAGTTTATTTCTTTATCAATTGTTGTATTTTGTTTTCCTGTTTTTATAAAAATCCCTACCATGGATAGTATTCGACTCCTCTATGGGAACTATTATCGATAATAGCCATGGAGTAGTCTTGGTGTCTCAGAATAGTTGGTTATCAATGTACAGTTTCTCAACTACGAGAGCTACACGTTTCTATCACTTTGAAGAGTGGGTAGAGAACTTTGCGCTGTTCTGAAATTTCCTTCAGGAACTGATCATTCATGCGCCTGAAGGGAAATCTTAACGCTACAGCACACAATGACATTCTAGACGATTCTGTGCTTCCAACCTTGTAGCAACAATTTTGGCAAGGCCGTTTCCTGTTTCAGCATGACAATGCCCTTGTGCACAAAGCGAGTTCCATACAGAAATGGTTTGTTGAGTTCGGTGTGGAAGAATTTGACTGGCCTGCACAGAGCCCTGACCTCAACAACAGCCCTGACCTCATCAAACACCTTTGGGATGAATTGTAATTCCAACTTCGAGCCAAGCCTAATCGCCCAACATCAGTGCCTGACCTCACTAGTGCTCTTGTGGCTGAATGGAAGCAGGTCCCTGCAGCAATGTTCCAACATCTAGTGGAAAGCCTTCCCAGAAGAGTTGAAGCTGTTATAGCCGCAAATGGGGGACCAATTCCATATTAATGCCCATGATTTTGGAATGAGATATTCAACGAGCAGTTGTCCACATACTTTTGGTAATGTAGTGTATATAGAATTAAAAACATTACATTACATTTCGCAAACAGATTTCACTACACATTAAGTGTGTCCTCAGACCATTACTCTACTACTACATATCTACAACACAAAATCTGTGTGTATATGTGTGTATAGTGCGTATGTTATTATGTGTGTGTGTGTGTGTGTGTGTGTGTGTGTGTGTGTGTGTGTGCCTGTGTATGTGTGTCCCCTGTTCCATAAGGTGTATTTTTTATAGTTTTATTTTAAATCTGATTTTACTGCATGCATGACTTACTTGATGTGAAATAGAGTTCCATGTAGTAATGGCTCTATGGAGTACTGTGTGCCTCCCATAGTCCATAGCTTTTATTTTTTTTTATATTTATGACTAATTTATTTCTTGCCACCCATTCTGAAACTGACTGCAGCTCTTTGTTATGTGTTGCAGTGATTTCACTTGCTGTGGTATCTGACGTGTATAGTCAGCATACATAGAAACACAGACTTTACTCAGAGCCAGTGGCAGGTCATTAGTAAAGATTTTAAAAAGTAAGGGGTGTAGATAGCTGCCCTGGGGAATGCCGGATTCTACCTGGATTATGTTGTAGAGCCTTCTATTAAATAACACTCTCTGTGTTCTGTTAGACAGGTAACTCTCAATCCACAATATAACAGGCAATGTGCCCTAACATACATTTTACCAGCACCAGATTATGATCGATAATGTGAAAAGCTGCACTAAAGTCTAACAAAACAGCTCCCACTATCTTTTTATTATCAATTTCTCCCAGCCAATCATCAGTTATTTGTGTAAGTACCGTCCATGTTGAATGCGCTTCACTATAAGGGTGCTGAAAATCTGATGTTAAATTTGTTTACTGTGAAATAGCATTGTATCTGGTCAAACATAATTGTTTCCAAAAGTTTACTTAGGGTTGGTAACAGGCTGATTGGTTGGCTGTTTGAGCCAGGAAAGGATGCTTTGCTATTCTTGGATAGCAGAATAACATAAGGCCCCTCCACACACTGGCCCTGCAATACAAACTCAATTCAAAAGGATTTATGTAATGCTTTTTGTCAGGACATATATTTCAGTCATTGAGCCCAGGCAGCATGGCAGCAAGTTGTTTTCTCCTGTTCTGTGATCCATTTATATATTACTGACATATAGCTACCTCAGCCATGTCCAGACCTGAGGAACAGAGAATGTGGTTTAGCCACACACATTGTCTGGATTCACAAACTGCAGCCTCAGTTATAAGCTTTCGTGAAAAGCTAAGTACAGTATGTTCAAAAACATGAGTGAACCACGGTTCAAATGTGCTTGAATCATTTAGGACATTACCTAATTGCTCACTATATCAACAAGACTAACCCTAGCTCTTGTGAACTTAATGATACTCCAAACCGTAACAGGTTTTATAGAAGATTCACTCTCTTGCCCACATTTCTGACTGACAAATATACTAAAGAAGCACTTACAAGACAGACCAGGAAGAAGACTAATAACATGCAACATAATAATCACTTCATTTTCAGATCGATTAAAAAGCCTCCTACTTTGTGAAATTAAACATTGGTACATTGGTAATATGAGCTTAAACCTAGTACTCATTACAGATAAGGAGATATACAAAACGAGGTAATCTTTAAAAAAAATGAAGCATGATGATTTCTCCAATTAGTCAAAAAGCATTGTTCTTGGAAGCAAAGGATTAAGTTAATTTAAATAATGATTTTCTGCTTTTGCTGCTGCTTTGTATTGAGAGGTCAAATTTATTCTCTAATATAATAGATTACATTTACAGTGTCTGGACGGACAACCCACCCCTAACACACACACATTCTCTGTCCAACTCCAAACAATGCTACCATGAGGTCCAAAGGCTGATTATTATCCCCTATGTGGGGATCCCTAATCCATGGTTAATCTGGGCTTGAATGGTATTATTTCAAAAAAGAGAACTCCCACCCACTGCCCCCACCATCCTCCAAAATATAAGCCTCCACAGAGACCTTAAAGATCAATAGCAGACCTGAGCAGAGTAACTGCAGGCCATGTTACAGATTTAGTGTGCATCGAGCTGAAAGATGTGGCCCCAGTATCAGGTAGCATTCTGCCCAAGTGACATCTAAAATCGGAAGTTTTTTTGATTACTCTCTGTGTTTGATGTAACACACATTCCCCCAGGGGGGAGGGGAAGCCGGGCATAGACACAAAAATTGACCTTCACTACCTTTAAAAAATATATATATTTAACCTTTATTTAACTAGGCAAGTCAGTTAAGAACAAATTCTTATTTACAATGACGGCCTACCCTGGCCAAACCCTAACCCGGACGACGCTGGGCCAATTGTGCGCCGCCCTATGGGACTCCCAATCACGGCCGGTTGTGATACAGCCTGGAATCGAACCAGGGTCTGTAGTGACGCCTCTAGCACTGAGATGCAGTGCCTTTGACCACTGCGCCACTCGGGAGCCCATCTGTCTTCATCACATAGTGAGGACACATGCACAGTTGAACCATTCGCAGAGCTATGCGACGTTAATAGCCTTTGTTAACAAATGATCTGTGTTGTTATGTCTATGATGTTACATACAGTATTTGAAACAAAAGACAAGTCATTTCTGCATGCTTAGAAAGGTCAGCAGGACATGGTGGTTTTGGCTGCAGTCGACCGAATTGTAATGAGGACAATGAAACATTCCGTTGGGCCTGAAAATGACTGTTTATGAATATACAGTATGAGAGATATCTCTATAGAATGGCTTCGATGTTGTTGTTTAAAGTATAAGACAGTGAGATCAAGATTCCTCAGTAACTCTCAGGAGCCCTTCAAAAATACAGACTGTTTCAGATGACTGATAAATGCATGAAAATGAGCCACAGTGCTCCCAGTTTGTGTCTCATCATTCTAACTATCATCTGTTTGAACTAGAGGATGCCACACAGGGTGTTGTTGAGTCTTGGGAAAATCTTACAGACACAGTCCCATTTTCCACCCAGCCCTCCATAAATTGAACGAGCATACTAAGTATGCGAATACGATTAACAATCCTATTGTTCTGCGCAGGCGAGAAACAGTTATTTTGTAATTACTGGTTCAATTCAAGTCAGCATAATGAGTTCAAATCAAATCAAAGCAAAAAGGAATGAACCACAGAGCCACTGCAGTTCTTCAGATGCAGTACGGAGAAGGAGAGGAAGAGAAACCGCAACATTTTGCGACTGAGGATGAACGTTTTTTTTTTTTTTTACAAACACATTACACAGTTATCTTTTACCCTTGTGATCTGAAGGTGTTTCCTTAAAAATAATTATTTTGCATTTCAAAAACAAACTTAAATACAGTACTCCTACACTATTATCCACAGGGACATAAATGTACTGTAAACACTACGTGAAAGTATAGAGAAGTAGGTCATTGTGGATAAGAGGAAAGGACATACAAGCCCATCCATGGTATGCAGTAAATAAAGAATCTGTGCTTTGTGGATCATCACCATCATCGCCCAGAAAAGGTATTTGTTCCCAGCTTATTCCATACAAGGCCCACTCTCACACTCTCTCTCTAGCCAAAATATTATATAAAAAGCTTATTTGTATGGAGTAAACTCTAAAAGCAGTGAATCAGATTACGCACACTGGTTTACTAAAACAGATTGTTGCAGTTTGGTATCGGAAACAGTGAGATACCTCCTCTCTAGGGAGTCGCGACCTATTCAACTTTGCCCATGTGATAATATGGAGCTTAATTAAAATAAGATATCTCACAGTGACAAAAAAAACAGGGGAATTATTCAGCTGCACATAATGTGTTTTTCCATCACACCATTTGTATACACAAACACCTTATTCAGAGAATAACAATGACCTGGTATGCTCAGGAAAATAGATAAATAACAATTCCAATACAATAATCATTGGCACAACCAATGACTCAAATCACAAAATCCGCCAATAACAGAAGAAATGTTTGAGAGGTACAGGTAATAGTAAAATACTATTCCTATTTGTTTGTGTCTGTGGCTTTGACAATGGTAATCCTGTGGAGAAGCACGATACCTGTCTCAACCAAAACTAAACGAGGTGTTACTTATTCTTATACAGCAGCTAAATGACCAGTTGTTTCATTTCCAGCAGATCTCATTCTGGTCTCTTGTGTTCAGGCCGTTCAATCTGTATTTGGCCAGTGCGCCCCCAGCTTAATTAATCTGTGAGCCGGTAAATGGGCACATGCATAAAGATGAAGCTGTCCATTTAACCACAGCGATTGAAGTGGGTTATGTGATAATAGTCGTGGACACACGTTGTTTGCTCTTGCTGGGTAGAAAGAGGGAACACCATGCACCAATTTGGTCTTGTCGATGCACAGTTGCAATATATCAGCGACAGCTGTTGATTAAAACTGTCTGGGTCCAACCATGTAATGTGTCACTAGAATGATGGTGAGGGCCGAGAGAGGGATCCTCATGAAAACAACACTTTCATTAGTAAACCAGAGTTATATAGTGCCCTGGAGAAAGTAAATAAACACCTTAAGGCTTATTCAAACCAGGGAAATCAAAGCAAAGCACTTTAAATATTCAAAGAGTTATGCATGTCCATTTACACAGCAGTATTTCTCTGTGGATCAATGGAGCATGCAGTTCTGATTTATGCTCTGTGTAATGGCTTTTAGTTAGCCTGGTTGCAGAGTTGTTTGTACTTTAGCATGGTTTGATTGGTTTGACAAAAAGAAGTCTGAAGAGTTTGCTAATGCACAAGCAATTTTGGCAACCAGGCAGGCACTTCAGGCAGTAGAAGGTGGCAATTACAATAATAAATGGACAGATTGTCCCTTGTTCTCCACCAGGTTGCTCTTGGATTGGTGCACATCTATAGAAGAGACCAACCCTTGCTTGAATATGTATTTCACAATCTACCCTCTCTGATAGTTCCTCCTAAGCCTTAGAACAGATGGGAAGTAGTGTGGTGGTGATTGCAATATGCATGATGACCAGAGCTCTTCCACTCTGCCAGATGAGTCAGAGGGACATAGTCATCATCAACTGTTTCACTGTTGGTGTCATAATAATGAAAGGAATCAGGAGCTTAAAATCCCCCAAAAACATTCCTAACCCCAGGAAACTTCAACGGGTGATTATTCAGGAAAATAAAGAAAAATGGTCACTCTGTCTGTATTGATTGGAGTATAGATTGAAGGGACATACAAACAGGCTTATGTTTCAGCATAATGACCTTAGATTCAGTCTGAATCAGTCTGGGAGTTTCCACTTCGATAAAAGCCAATCCATGCATGTCCTTTGAGTTTGAGACAGTAACATAAGAGTAAGGAGTAAGGATGCTGGGAGCTGTTGATCGATATAATAACATATAGTAGTAACACTTAACTGCTCTCAGAAAATGGCATCATTACCACGTAAGACGTAAAAACTATCAGGGGTACCAATGCAATAATGATGAAGAACGGGAGGAAGAAAGACAAGACGACAACGATCATGATGATGATGTCCTGTATCTCATTCAGTACAATAACTGCAGCTAACAATGTGCAGAAATGAATTGCTAAAATCAAAGTCATTCTGACAGATTGGTTTAGGGGGTGGGGGGTCCCCTGCAATCTCACCCATGAAATCTAGATTTGATGTGGTTAAAGCTTTTTTTCCTACACCCTGTCGCCCCAAAGAGCTGTGCATTGATTGCTTTGTTCCTCCTCAAAGGAGGAAATGAATTGGAGTGTTGAGCAGTACAAAAGGTAAAGGCAACCAATTAAAATGGCTACGGCCTGTAACCAAAGTGCAATACTCAAAACACAGCTCTTACTGACGTCCTACCATTGACACAGAAGTTGCTTTCTGGTCTGCTTTGCTTTGAGAGTAAGATTGAGGCACATTTTCACAGAAAGAGCCCATAAGGAGTAACCTGATCTTGATTAAAGTGCACTTAACCTATTTAATCCCATGGGTCACAAAAGTGAGAGCACAAAGCTTTTCTACTTTACAAGCTCTAAAGAAGTTAAAGTTGTACCTCTAAACAAATGTATCATATTATGCATTATTAAAGGTGTCTAGTATGATTCACAGAAGTTTCATATGATTTCTCCAAGGTGTACGTTTACAGATGAATTTGCCACCAGAAGTCTGTATTCAACAACTTAAAAAACATTGTTGAAATGTTTTACTATTTTCTTTGCAAAAATAATGTAGTTGACATACGGTATGTGCCTACATTTTCAATGTTTTGTTAATGCCCGGTCAATACTTTGTTTTGTTAATGTCAGTATTGCCTTGTAACCTAAGCTTTGTGCCTTGTATGTGATTTCATTCATTTTACAATGATATGGTATAGAATATATTTATTCCATTCTCAGACCTTTCTTGTTATTATTCTTGTGCATGTTCCTATTTATCCTTCAGCTTTATAGTCAGATATTCCAGTTTTAATAGACTTGGTAATATTAACTACAATGTCTTATAATGGGTGATGTGATAATGGGGCATGTGATGTATGTACACTGCCTTCGTAAAGTATTCGGACCCCTTGACATTTTCCACATTTTGTTATGTTACAGCCTTATTCTAAAATTGATTAAATAAATAATAAATCCGAAGCAATCTACACACAAAATGCCCCATTATGAGAAAAGAGAAAACAGGTTTTTAGAAATGTTTGCAAATGTATAAAAAAAAATCTAACAGAAATACCTTATTTATATAAGTATTCAGACCCTTTGCAATGAGACTCGTGCATCCTGTTTCCATTGATCATCTTTGAGATGTTTCTACAACTTGATTGGATTCCACCTGTGGTTCATTCAATTGGTTGGACATGGTTTGGGAAGGCACACACCTGTCTATATAAGGTCCCACAGTTGACAGTGCATGTCAGAGCAAGAACCAAGCCATGTGGTCGAAGGAATAGTCCGTTGAGCTCCGAGACAGGATTGTGTCTAGGCACAGATCTGGGGAAGGGTACCAAAACATGTCTGCAGCATTGAAGATCCCCCTTAAGGTTACTAATGGCATTAGATTTGCATAGTGGCATGTCTGAGAGAAATTTGGTAACAAATGGGTTAAGATGACTGATATCTGAAACACAAACTCCTGAGGGAGGTGTTGAAAGAGAACCTATGCTATGGCAGAAACCCTGTATGTGTGGGCGGTAGACAACATGGTTTATCTAGAGTACACATAAATACAGACTGTAGCAGAAAATTGAGCCGTACTGCAGCAGTTCCTTGCTTTAAGAATATCGATCTATGCATGGTTATCCATTCAATTATCACATTGTCACATTTACATAAATGTAAATACTAACAATGTTCTTAATTATAAGGTTCTGGCTTCTAACTCTTTAGATCCAATAAACACACTTATATCCATGCCTATCCATTCTGCACACACAGTAAATTGTGTCTATAGTATTTTTTTAAATGATGAAGTGAAGATTTCGACATCTATTTTGTGTACGTGGGTTGCTTTCTCAAGGCTGCATTTTCCTTCATTATGTTTTGCCGACCACCTTTGATTTTTCTAAATCCCAAAGTGTCAGTATCAATTGAGGACAACTCAAAGAAGGAAGATGATCAGAAGAGATTTACTTAACATGAGTTTGTGCATGTGTTTTAAAATCACTGAGGCTCAAAATGTTTTCCTGTCCTGCTCCTTTCAGGATCTTTCAATGGCTGCTTTGAATAGCTTATCTTTGATAATACCCTAAAGCTTTTCAAAACCTCCCACCATGGCGATGTTGTTTTAAATCCAGCCTGCTACATTTTTTATTCTGCGTCTGCTAGGCTTTGTAGTTGGATTTTAGGGAATTGATTTTAGTGTGGGCTGTGTTGCCCATGCCAACCAAGCAGAGTTTTTTTTAAAGCTGGAGAATGAGAGAGAGAGATGTAGGTGTGAGTCGTGATGTGCAGTCAGACCAGAGTGATGCAGTGTGGGTAGCAGGCCTCTGCCAGAGGCTTCGAGCAGCTCACAGATATATGAGATCGTTACACACACAGGGAAAACAACTACCTACCATCTTCATCAGGTCCACTCTTATCTTCCTCTCAAGGTGAATTAATGTTGTTTTTATATGGGATTTTAAGAAACATTTGTGTGTTGAAAATGCCTAACCACTTGTATAATCTATTTGCATACACTTCAAACAGACATGCACTAAGTGTACAAAACATTAAGGACACTTTCCTAATATTGAGTTGCACCCCCACAGTTGTGTTAAGTTGGCTGGATGTCCTTTGGGTGGTGGACCATTCTTGATACACACGGAAACTGTTGAGCATGAAAAACACAGCAGGGTTGCAGTTCTTGAAACAAACCGGTGCGCCTGGCACCTACTGTACAACCATACCCCGTTCAAAGGCACTTAAATATTTTGTCTTGCCCATTGACCCTCTGTATGGCACACATACACAAACCATGTCTCAAGGCTTACATTTTTTTAACCCCCTGCCCTTCATCTACACTGATTGAAGTGGATTTAATAAGTAACATCAATAAGGTATCATAGACTAACCAGGTGAATCCAGGTGAAAGCTATGTCACGAAAAGAGCAGGCGTCCTTAATGTTTTGTACACTCAGTGTACATACCCCACCAGGCATGCCACTATGGATTTCTTTACGGTACCAAACAAAAAACAGATTTAAATGTTACTCACCACATTTTATGCTCTGCAGTGCTAGCTAGCTGTAACTTATGCTTTCAGTACTAGATTCATTCTCTGGCCCTTTGACTGGGTGGACAACATTGGGTGGTCAGTTCATGCGGCAAGAGCTCTGATAGGTTGAAGGATGTCCTCCGGAAGTTGTCATAATTACTATGTAAGTCTATGAGAACCACGAGCCTCCTAAGTTTTGTATTGAAATCAATGTACCCAGAGGAGGACAGAAACTAGCTGTCCTCCAGCTACACCATGGTGATACCATACAGATTGTTGTTGAGGCTACTGTAGACATTCATTGCAAAACAGTGTGTTTTAATCAATTATTTGGTGACTGGAAAACATGTAGTATAGTTTTATCTAGAAAGAATAACTTTTTTAATGTTTCACTATTTGTATTTTTATGAAATTCACTGAGGATGGTCTTCCCTTTCCTCCTCTGAGGAGCCTCCACTGGCATAGAGCCATGTCATTGTGGAATGCTCTGCCTCCAGAAGTTACTCGGGCAAAAAGCAAGTCCAGCTTTAAAAAACAGATAACAAATCTTCTTGTATCACAGCGCCTCACCTCTTTTCTAAATATCCAATTTAACGGTACTGTATATGAATATGTACATTGCCTTGCAAAAGTATTCATCCCCCTTGGTGTTTTTCCTATTTTGTTGCATTACAACCTGTAATTTAAATATATAATTTTATTTTAATTTCATGTAATGGACATATACAAAATAGTCCAAATTGGTGAAGTGAAATGAAAAAAATAACTTGTTTCAAAACATTCTAAAAAAGTGTTGAGTGCATATGTATTCACCCCCTTTGCTATGAAGCCCCTAAATGAAATCTGGTGCAACCAATTACCTTCCGAAGTCACATAATAAGTTTAATTAATGTGTGCAATTAATGTGTGCAATGAAAGTGTCACATGATCTCAGTATATATACATATGTTCTGAAAGGACCCAGAGTCTGCAACACCACTAAGCAAGGGGCACCACCAAGCAAGCGACACCATGAAGACCAAGGAGCTCTCCAAACAGGTCAGGGACAACGTTGTGGAGAAGAACAGATCAGGGTTGGGTTATAAAAACATATCCAAAACTTTGAACATCCCAAAAAGCACCATAGAATCCATTATTAAAAAATGGAAAGAATATGGCACCACAACAAACCTGCCAAGAGAGGGCCGCTCACCAAAATGTACGGACCAGGCAAGGAGGGCATTGATCAGAGAGGCAACAAAGAGACCAAAGATAACCCTGAAGGAGCTACAAAGCTCCATAGCAGAGATTGGAGTATCTGTCCATAGGACCACTTCAAGCCGTAGACTTCAAAGAGCTGGGCTTTATGGAAGAGTGGCCAGAAAAAAGCCATTGCTTAAAGAAAAAAATAAGCAAACACATTTGGTGTTCGCCAAAAGGCATGTAGGAGACTTCCCAACATATGGAAGAAAGTACTCTGGTCAGATGAGATTAAAATGTAGCTTTTTGTCCATCAAGGAAAACGCTATGTCTGGCGCAAACCCAACTCCTTTCATCACCCCGAGAACACCATCCCTACAGTGAAGCATGGTGGTGGCAGCATCATGCTGTGGGGATGTTTTTCATCAGCAGAGACTGGGAAACTGGTCAAAATTGAAGGAATGATGGATGACGCTAAATACAGGGAAATTCTTGAGGAAAACCTGTTTCAGTCTTCCGGAGATTTGAGACTTGAATGGAGGTTCACCTTCCAGCAGGACAATGACCCAAAGCATACTGCTAAAGCAACACTCAAGTGGTTTAAGGGGAAACATTTAAATGTCTTGGAATGGCCTAGTCAAAGCCCAGACCTCCATCCAATTGAGAATCTGTGGTATGACATAAAGATTTCTGTACACCAGCAGAACCCATCCAACTTGAAGGAGCTGGATCAGTTTTGCCTTGAAGAATGGGCAAAAATCCCAGTACCGAGATGTGCCAAGCTTGTAGAGACATACCCCAAGAGACTTGCAGCTGTAAATGCTGCAATAGGTGGCTCTACAATGTATTGACCTGGGGGGGGGGAATAGTTACGCTCAAGTTTTCAGTTTTTTTGTCTTATTTCTTGTTTGTTTCACACAAAAAAATATTTTGCATCTTCAAAGTGGTAGGCATGTTGTGTAAATCAAATGATACAAACCCCCCAAAAATCAATTTTAATTCCAGGTTGTAAGACAAAAAAATAGGAAATATTCCAAGGGGGTAAATACTTTCGCAAGCCACTGTATATATGAATAATGTGAAATAGTATTCTTGTTGTCTCTTGGTGTCTTTCTAATATATAACTCTTGTTTGAATTTAATGTCACATCTTTTGTTATTGTCTCTATCTGTTCTGTACTTTGTCATCTATTTTTACGTTTAATGTGGACCTCGGGAAGAGTAGCTGCAGCATGTGCAGTAGCTAATGAGGGTCCTAATAAACAAAATGTAAATCTAGAAATGATTGACTTATTTCGGTTAGTTATTGTCTGATGTTATACACATTCTCCTAAGACTGCCTTGATATTTACTGTAAATGCTTGCGGTGACCATGCCGTGGTGTTGAGTCATTGACAGTACAGTAGTACTTACCTCGTGGGACAGGTAGAAGGCAGCGATCCCCAGGGGCCAGAAGCAGCACACCATGGAGAAGACGCTCAGGCCCAAGTGGTCTCTTGGTGGCATCATGAGGAAGTTGTCCTCACTCTCGGAGTCGCTCGAGTACTCGCTCTGTGAAAGCACAAAGAGTGAATACTTTGAGTGAATACTGCATGTCAAGAAAGGAGAGAGGTCTACAGAAGACTGCAACGTAGCGCATCATAGGGTGGCCTTGCTAATGTTTCGTTAAAATGATTTTCTGTCTTTATAGACTACAGATGACCTCTTGTTTTCCTCACCTCAGCACAGGTTTGTAAATACACTGACAGCTTGCACAGTTGGGCTCTCTAGCAGTCGATTTGCACCGGGACGGCCCTGTACATATGTTCACCCAGACAGGGGCACGACTAGCCATGCCAGCTGGACAATGATGGGCAAAAAACAACCCACCACCTCGCTCTCTCTCGCTCTCTCTCTCTGCTTCCTCTCTCTCACTTAAACACAGTGCCTTCAGAAAGTATTCACACCCCTTGACTTTTTCCAATTTTTTTTGTGTTACAGCCTGAATTCAATAATAATAATAATCAGGTTTAACATTATTTTTGAATGACTACCTCATCGCTGTACCCTACACATACAATTATCTCTAAGGTCCCTCAGACGAGCAGTGAAGTTGAACCACAGATTGAACCACAAAGACTAGAGAGTTTTTCCAATCCCTCTCAAAGAAGGTCAGCTATTGGTACATCAGACATTGAGTATCCTTTTGAGCATGGTGAAGTTATTAATTATACTTTGGATGGTGTATCAATAAACCCAGTTACTACAAAGATACAGGCGTCCTTCCTAACTCAGTTGCCAGAGTGGAAGGAAATCGCTCAGGGATTTCACCATGAGGCCAATGGTGAATTTAAAACAGTTTAATGGCTGTGGCAGGAGAAAACTGAGGATGGATCAACAACATTAACCTAAATAACAGAGTGAAAAGGAAGTCTGTACAGAGTAAAAAATATTTCAAAACATGCATCCTGTTTACAATAAGGCACTAAATGAAAACTGCAAAAAATTTGCTTTATGTCCTGAATACAAAGTGTTATGTTTGGGGGAAATCCAACACATCACTCACTGAGCATCACTCTTTATATTTTCAAGCATTGTGGTGACTGCATATTGTTATGAGTATGCTTGTCATCGGCAAGGAATAGGGAGTTTTTTAGGATAAAAAGAAATGAAATAGATCTAAGCACAGGCAAAATCCTAGAGGAAAACCTTTTTCAGTTTGCTTTCCAACAGACATTGGAAGACAAATTCACCCTTCAGCATGACAATAACCTAAAACAAGGCAAACATACACTGAAGTTGCTTACCAAGATGACATTGAATGTTCCTGAGTGGCCTAGTTAAATTTGACTTAAATCGCCTTAAAAATATATGGCAAGGTGGTCTCCCGAGTGGTGCAGTGGTCTAAGGCACTGCATCGCAGAGACTGGTGGCACAGTCGGCCGCGACTCACCGCGATCGGGAGGTCCATGGGGCGAAGCACAACTGGCCTAGAGTCGTCCGGGTTAGGGAGGGTTTGGCCGGTAGGGATGTCCTTGTCTCATCGCGCGCTAGCGACTCCTATGGCGGGCCGGGTGCAGTGCATGCTAACCAGGTCGCTAGGTGTACGGTGTTTCCTCCGACACATTGGTGCGGCTGGCTTCCGGGTTGGATACGCACTGTGTTAAGAAGCAGTGCGGCTTGCTTGGGTTGTGTTTCGGAGGACGCATCGCTTTCGACCTTCATCTCTCCCGAGCACGTACGGGAGTTGTAGCGATGAGACAAGACAGTAACTACTAATAATTGGATACCATGAAATTGGGGAGAAAAGGAGGTAAAAAAAATAAAAAATTGATAATGGCAAGATTTGAAAATGGCTGTCTAGCGATGATCAACAACCAACTTGACAGTGCTTGAATAATTTTTTAAATAATAATATGCAAATATTGTACAATCCAGGTGTTCAAAGTTCTTTCAGGCTTACCCAGAAAGACTCACAATTGTAATCGCTGCCAAAGGTGATTCTAAAAGGTATTGACTCAGAGGTGTGAATACTTATGTATATTAAATATTTAATGTATTTCACTCTGAAGAAATTTGAGAGAAAAAAAATCAACTTTTTCATTATGGGGTATCGTGTGTAGATTGAATCCATTTTGAATTCAAAGCTGCTTTTACCTTAATTTCCAGCATGATCCACTGGGTTTGCTGCAGGTAGAAAGTTCTAGGAAATGTTATTTTAATTGTCTCCAGTCAATCAATCAATCAATCAATGTCTGGTTGTGCATGTGTGTTTGGTGGGGGAATCGCCTAAGTCAGCGGTGGCGTACCTCTGTGACCTTAATTGCACAATGCCTATTATTTGTCAGGGAATACTATTTGTAGTTCAGTGATTCTAAACCTCACTTTGCTCAAGCTGATCCTTTCCAACGGACTTGTAAATTGTAGCTAAAAATGGGTCAGTTAGGGGCAGTTAAAGGGGAGAGTCAATCAAACCAAATGCAATATACTTCCATGGTTGGTTTCATTGACTCATGCTGGAAATACTGGTGAAAGCAAAGTGCCCCCCCAAAAAAAGCCAAAAAAGCATTGCCCTAATTATGAGGACATTCTTGTCCTGGAGGGTGGATTAGCAGGAAACTACAAGAAATCCTTGCACCTCTTCAGAACTCTTGCTAATTAACTTCAGATGGATTCTGAGCAAGACGCCAAAGAACTGTAATTCACAAATCTCATTCCAGACACAGTGCCTAAATCCGACGGTAATGGAGTCAGAAATGTGGCTGTATAATAGAAGAGTCAGATGCTCCATTAACTAGATTCTGAGACAGACTTCAACGTTCTATGAAAAATACCAGAGTACACAGTAAATGATATATGATAATTGAAGGGACTTAGATAGTAACTTAGACAGCCTATGTAAATTTGGAAGGCTTATACATGTTTTACTCCACAAGTACTGTAAGAACGTTGTGAAGGGCAGTCCAATAACAGAAACCCACGGGAATCATGTTAAGTGTTAATAATTATTCTGTGGGCACCTCATTCAGTTGAAGTAGGATGTTTACAAACACCATAGCAAAATACATTTAAACTCAGTTTTTCACAATTCCTGACATTTAATCGTAGTAAATATTCCCTGTCTTAGGTCAGTTAGGATCACCACTTTCTATTAAGAATGTGAAAATGTCAGAATAATAATAGAGAGAATGATTTATTTCAGATTTTCTTTCTTTCATTATAGTCCCAGGAGGTCAGAAGTTTACATAAACTCAATTAGTATTTAGTAGCATTGCTTTTAAATTGTTTAACTTGGGTCAAACGTTTCGGGTAGCATTCCACAAGCTTCCCTCAATAAGTTGGGTGAATTTTGGCCCATTTCCTCCTTACAGAGCTGGTGTAACTGAGTCAGGTTTGTAGGCCTCCTTGCTCGCACACACTTTTTCAGTTCTGCCCACAAATGTTTTATAGGATTGAGGTCAGGCCTTTCTGATGGCCACTCCAATACCTTGACTTTGTTGTCCTTGAGCCATTTTGCCACAACTTTGGAAGTATGCTTGGGGTCATTGTCCATTTGGAAGACCCATTTGCGACCAAGCTTTAACTTCCTGACTGATGTCTTGAGATGTTGCTTCAATATATCCACGTAATTTTCTCCTCATGATGCCATCTATTTTGTGAAGTGCACCAGTCCCTCCTGCAGCAAAGCAACCCCACAACATGATGCTGCCACCCCCGTGCTTCACGGTTGAGAAGGTGTTCTCCACCCCCTTTTTCCTCCAAACATAATGATGGTCATTATGGCCAAATAGTTATATTTTTGTTTCATCAGACCACATGTCCCCATGTGCAGTTGCAAACCATAGTCTGGAGTTTTTATGGCGGTTTTGGAGCAGTGGCTTCTTTCTTGCTGCGCAGCCTCTCAGGTTATGTTGATATAGGACTTGTTTTACTGTGGATATAGATACTTTTGTACCTGTTTTCTTCCAGCACCTTCACAAGGTCCTTTGCTGTTGTTCTGGGATTGATTTGCACTTTTCGCACCAAAGTACGTTCATCTCTAGGAGACAGAACGCGTCTCCTTCCTGAGCGGTATAACAGCTGCGTGGTCCCATTGTCACATTCTGACCTTAGTTCCTTTGTTTTGTCTTTGTTTTAGTATGGTCAGGGCGTGAGTTGGGGTGGGCAGTCTGTTTGTTTTTCTATGTTGTATTTTGCGTTTGGCCTGGTATGGTTCTCAATCAGAGGCAGGTGTCGTTAGTTGTCTCTGATTGAGAATCATACTTAGGTAGCCTTTTTACACCAGTGTTTCGTGGGTGAATGTTTTCTGTGTCTGTGTGTTCCACACGGAACTGTTTGGGTTTTCGTTTCTGTCTTTCACTTTGTTATTTTGTATTTGTATAGTGTTCAGTTTGTATTATTAAAATGGACACATACCACCCTGCAAATTGGTCCGACCTCTCTTACTCCTCATCAGAGGAAGACGACGAATGTTACACCCATGGCGTTTATTTTTGCGTACTATTGTTTGTACAGATGAATGTGGTACCTTCAGGTTTTTGGAAATTGCTCCCAAGGATGAATCAGACTTGTGGAGGTCTACAATTTTTTTCTGGGGTCTTGGCTTATTTCTTTTGATTTTCCCATGATGTCAAGCAAAGAGGCACTGAGTTTGAAGGTAGGCCTTGAAATACATCCACAGGTACACCTCCGATTGACTCAAATTATGTCAATTAGCCTATCAGAACCTTCTAAAGCCATGACATCATTTTCTGGATTTTGCAATATGTTTAAAGGCACAGTATATGTAAACTTCTGACCCACTGGAATTGTGATGCAGTGAATTATAAGTGAAATAATCTGTCTGTAAACAATAGTTGGAAAAATTACTTGTGTCATGCACAAAGTAGATGTCCTAACCGACTTGCCAAAACTATAGTTTGTTAATTAACAAGAAATTGTGGAGTGGTTGAAAAATTAGTTTTAATGACTCCAACCTAAGTGTATGTAACCTTCCGACTTCAACTGTACATTATTACATTGCTGTGTATTTCAAAGAACCCACGTTGAGAATCCACTGAGCTAATTTTCTACTGAATAAGGGCAAAATGAAGAAGGGAAGTTTTTTTGTTGCTTTCTCTAAAGTATTACAACATACTGTAATAAAGATCTTATTAACTCAAATTAAGAATGCACTATAAAAAGGGTGTTCACCTTGACTGCTCCAGTGACAACCACCAGAAACCATGGCAATACCAGAAACCAACAGTTTAGTGTTGACCAGCAAACATGTAGTATATAAATAACTAGTCTTTGAAGGTCACATAAACACAGGGATAGGGAAATGATATATCCACAAGATAGCCATCTGAGCCCACATACAGTACATGTCTTCTCCTGCCTGGTCTGTCCAGAAGCCTCCTGGGCTGTGCTACACCTGACTCAGAACAGTTGGCAGAGACAGTCAGACGCAGTAGATACCCAGTGGTCCAGACTGCCTCTCCCTTTTCCTCCTATTTCTCTTCTTCTCCCAACTCCTCTGTTCTCCTCTATCATCTCTCCTCACCTGTCTCCTTTCTCCATTCTAGCCTCTCTGAATTCTCAACAGAGCCTCTTTCATGCTGAGGCAGCCTATGAAAAGCCTGATATTTATCAGATGTCAAGCATAAAACGTTGCTCTCTGTGAACAGCTTCAAGGACCCAAGTGATCTTCGTCCTTCAGACAAAAACTTCTGTAATCCATCTGGTCCATTTGTATTTGGCTCTAAATGCAATAATAGAAACATATAATAGAAACTTCTAACCATACAGAAATACATTCATGTGTTTCATATATATAGCCATCCCTTAAAATGTTTACATTCTAATGTATTATGATAAAAGACAGAGCCAACCGAGCCTTACCTCCAGCTCTTGGAACTCATCATCATCGTCAATGTCATAAGACAGGGTCTGGATCTTTGCATCCTCCACAGACAGTTCCAGGAACTTTCCATCGGCAAACATCAGCCCATCCTTGGAGGCAGCAGAGGAGCCGGATGCCAAGTCCTCTATGAAGGTGGTCTCACAGCAATCCCCGACTCCTCCATCCCCCCAGGCCCGCAGCATGTTTTCAGAGTACAGGATCAGATTGGGCCTGAAGCAGGGGTCCATGCCCTGGGGCAGAGCGCTGGGGTTGAGCAGCTGTGGGGGTCCCCCTCCTCCGCCCACCCCCTGACCATTCTGCTCCTGCTGAGGGGACAGGTTGACCACCATGTGACCCTGATACTGGGGGGCCGAGTACACCGACACCAGCCCTTCTTTAGTCTCTACCATCAAGCTGCGGGTGTTGATCAGACCGTTGTGCTTGCAGGAGGCCAGCCCTGCATTCCTTCCTCTCCCGATTGGAGAAGTCATCCGCTGGATGGGGGGCTCAGCCTCCACAGCCTGGCTCGAGCCTGACCCCGCTCCCTGTCCTGGTCCACTCTCCATCCTGGCTTAGAGAGCTGGATTGTTTGATCAAATCCCCTCCTCTTTAAAGGCCTCTCTCATAGGGGCCTTGGGTTGGGGAAGGCATGGGATGGCAGGCTGCACTCTCCTGTGGGAGGTCATATTAAAATGGTTTAGCAGATAAAAAGGTATTTTGTATTCAATTTGCCTTGTTGTTGTTTTCATCAAAAGCAGTATAAACCCAGACAAAGCTTTAAACCGTTCATACTTCCTCTATTTAGGTTACTGAATTTGTATTTCAAATGAGAATTATTATTTTTTTTAAATCAGTGTTGGGCATTCTGCCTATTTTCATGTAGTCTTGTACATGTTGATTTATTTTGGTGAATCCAGCTCAGTCAGAAACATGGCCAGGTAGAAGGTTTAAGAAAAAGTGAAGAGGAGTGTTTTGTCAATTAACAGCCACCATCTCTGTGAAGATTTAGTGGCACAGCTGCTAGTCACAAAACATAAACCCTGCCAAGCATTAAATCCCAAGGTGTTCGTTGCTGCCTAAGGCACTTCTAACTCCCAACCTATATCACTTTGCCTTTTATCTGGTGGGGTATGTACCAACAAATACATTTTGTTGGCAAACACACACATGCCCGCATGCACATCCAAACACAAAAACACACACACGCCTCACCCTCGATCCCTCTCTCAGCCTGCAAGATTTTGCTTTTCAACCATGCAAATGTAGACCCTGCATATGCAGTGACGTTTCATGTCAGAGCCATTGATAATCTATCGGCATGCTCTACCTTGCCAAGGCCTGGAATGAAAAGGCCATTTTTGCTAGGTTCAGCAGTAAACTGTGTGTGCAGGATGAGAAACGGGCCACTGCAGGGGAGGCTCAAATGGACAAGACATCCTGGGCAGTTTTTGAGTGTATTGCCACAGACTGTGAGAACAGATTCCCGTGCAGAACCCTGTGACCAATTAAACGCCTCACTGAATGTGGGAGGTATTGGGACTCCCTTGGCTTAATTTCAAGCCTTCATTTGTTTGCTTTTCGTCTTTTACTGAAGAGTTCAATGACCTGCTTTGCATTCATGGCCTCGGGGAAAGTTAACCAACAGCTTTAAAGCATGTTCTTGCTTTAATTAGCTAATTAAAGGCTCCAGTGGAATTAAAATGGACTGCCACTGTTCCCTTTCTATCACCTTCAATGCTCAAAGCCAATGTCAAAGCTAAAGCCTATTGGAGGGAGAGTCCTTCAACTGTTCAACATTGCAATCTCTATTTACATTATGAGAATATCTAGCAGGTCACGTTTTGGCTCAGTGGCAGTCACAACACAGTGCTATCTCTGAGCATATGACCACAATTGGCCCTCACAAGCTTTTAAAGGCTTGACTCGGCACTGAGCCTCTGAAACCATTGGAGTACATAACTAGCCTTGCAATACAGACAATAATGGGAGAGTCATTCTTCTGAAAAGATACTAGATGGGCCACTTTGAAAGGGACTATAGCTCCCTGTTGACAAGAAGTCAATGAATTGAGAATGTGAAATGAAGTGACAATTGGTCCCCCCTTGCAACACTAAAATACAATGGAAACAGTGAAGATCATGTTTCCATACAGTCCAATGACCGCTATTGACATTTTTTTTAAAATACAGAAAAGTATATGTTTGGAAGCTATCAATCAGGCCAGATAATGTTAACGTTTTCAAATAATGAGTGTTAGGGTAGCCTACCAGTCGACAATTTAACTTTCCATGAAAGCAATATACAGTATCTCAGTTTGCGGGTTATAGCCAGGCTAAGGGTTGGCCAATTTCCTTGAATTTTCATAATATACATAGCATGCATGCAATACTGGTTCAGTAAAATAACTTAGTCCATTTGAATGAATTAGAGTGTAAACTATTCCAAGTGTAGGACATGACACATGTGAATGGAGAAGTAGGCTAAAACATGGTCAGCGCCGGATCAAAATAGCCGCACGAAGTCTCCTCCGGTGAATGGAGGAGCTATCCATGGTGCTGTCATTCAAGGTCCTTTGTTTACCTTGTTTGTAATGAGCACGGGACCGTCGTCAGGGCCCAGACATCCATCACTCATCTTGAAACAAAATCAGCCTTATTTGATATACAGCCCACGCGGAAATGCGGCAATGTCGTTGATGTTATTGTGAAACGTGAAGCATATGTATTCAAAAAAGCTAGTAGCCTACCCCTTTGGTAAATTTATCTGCATCGCCCAAAAAAACGAATCAATGAAAATACCAACTGGGCAAAAACTGGTTGCATCAACGTTGTTTCCACGTCATTTCAACAACAACAAAAATACATCTGATGACGTTGAATCAACGTGGAAAACTGATTGGATTTGCAAAAAGTAATCAACATAAGGGAATTTCGTCTTTTTTTCACCCAACCTTTAACCTAAATCCAGTGACATAGTGAAATTTTGTTGAATTCACATTAGTTTACATCTCAACCTAATGTAAATCTAAACTAGACGTTTAAATGACGTATTTTCCCAGTGGCTAACTAACATTTATAGGCTTGCTTGTGTTCTTCGCACTCTCCTCAATTCTTTAAAACCCAATGTCGTGAATAAAATTGACACATGTAGGTTACAGTTATATTTGAATTGTGAATAATTTACGAAGACAGTGTTATTTGGTTATGCGCTGGTGTCATCTTGGTGCAAACATTCATTGCTGTACCCTACTTGTTCGTGATCTGACTGGCAAGACATTCACACACACACTTACCTTCCAAGGTGAAAGGGCGTTCTGCGGCGATTAGGCTGGATCCCGTGGGAAACATAAGTGGACAGAGGGTTTATCAATCCGTCAGGGCTCGTTCCCTTTCTCTGGTAATTCTCTACAAGCTATCCCATATACATCTAGCCAGAACTCAGAGTCTCCGCCTAATCTGCCCAAAAGTGTTAAAGCCAAACCTCAACAGTCCGATTTCCACCCTCCAAAAAGCAGAGCAAAAAACATCAGTCAATTACACTTTTCTTTTGTGTGCCTGCAATGGGGGTGTTGCAGTTGGCTTCTGCTCAGATTGGATGAATCCAGCGGGAACAGATGGAGCAGCATGCAAGCAACACAAGCTACAGACATACCACAAGAAGAGCATCTTACTTGCGAAGCGAAGGCAGCTGCACTGTGCTTTGTATGTGAAAGTGTCGAATAGAAACCTTTCAGACCTTACCTAGGCTATCAGTCTAGTGTTGGATGAAGGTCCCAAGCAAAATGGAACAGTTTACCCCATGGTCCTAAAGAATGCGGGTTCTTCCAACTCGTTTTCATACTTTTTCATGCTGAAATATAGGGTTTTTGAAGAGGATTACATTATCAATGAACCATCAATATCAATGAACCATGGTTAAGTAACCCATCTGCTACATTATATTAGGTAAATCCGATACCTCATTTTATATTTACAAATATGACAATGTAATGTTGTGGTTGTTGAAGGAGGCATTATTGAGTTTCTTGCTTGTCTATCAAATAATCGGATGCTGCCCCCATGTGTATCTGTGCTTGAACAACAAGAGGTGCTACTTTAAATCTTGTTGAACAGAAATTAAATTCAAAGAATGAATCATTTTTTGCATTTATTTGCATATAGTCTTTTGATATCTAAAAGACAATATATTTCAGCACCAGACAGCTCCAATGTACAGATAAAATTGATTATGAACTAAGCTAAGCAAAAAAGAAAAACCTCATGAGTGATTATGAAATTGTGTAAATATCCTGATTTGAAGTGTGACCAATCAGTTTCAAATATAAGTTTGCTTGATTTGGCTGATTTATTCTGATCAAATGCTTTCCTTCAAGATCTACATGCATGCATGAGCTTGTTGTAATGTATTCATGTTTTCCAAATGTTGTTGTGTTAGAGCCTGAATTTAAAATGGATTGATTACATTTAGTTTTTTTTGTCACTGGCCTACACACAATACCCCATAATGTCAAAGTGGAATGATATTGTTATGGCGAGCCTAAATAAAACATGTCTTAACAAGTCTCAAAAGTTGCATGGACTCACTGTGTGCAATAATAGTGTTTAACATGATTTTTGAATGACTACCTCTTCTCTGTACCCCTGCTTAGCTCCATTCCATGTATTTCTTATCCTCCCCAGTCCTTACCGATGACAAGCATACCCATAACATGATGCAGCCACCACTATGCTTGAAAATATGGAGAGTGGTACTCAGTAATGTGTTGTATTGAATTTGCCCCAAACATAACACTTTGTATTCAGGACAAAAAGGTAATTGCTTGGCCACGTTTTTTGCAGTATTACTTTAGTGCCTTGTTGCAAACAGGGTGCATGTTTTGGAATATTTGTATTCTGTACATACTTCCTTCTTTTCACTTTGTCAATAAGGTAATTACAATGTTTTTGATCCATCCTCAGTTTTCTTCTATCACAGCCATTACACTCTGTAACTGTTTTAAACTCACCATTGGCCTCATGGTGAAATCCCTGAGCAGTTTCCTTCCACTCTGGCAACTGAGTTAGGAAGGACGCCTGTATCTTTGTAGTGACTGGGTGTATTGATACACCATCCAAAGTGTAATTTATACCTTCACCATGCTCAAATGATATATCTACCAACAGATGCCTTTCTTTGTGAGGCACTTGAAAAACTCCCTGGTCTTTATGGTTAAATCTGTTTGAAATTCGCTGCTCGACTGAGGGACCTTACAGATAATTGTATGTGACAGGTAAAATCCTGGAGGAAAATCTGGTTCGGTGTGCTTTCCACCAGACACTGGGAGATGAATTCACCTTTCAGCAGGACAATAACCTAAAACACAAGGCCTAATCTACACTGGAGTTGCTTACCAAGAAGAAAGTGAATGTTCTTGAGTGGCCGAGTTACAATTTTACCTTAAATCTACTTTAAAATCTATGGCAAGACCTGAAAATTGTTGTCTACCAATGATCAACAACCAATTTGACAGAGCTTGAAGAATTTTGAAAATAATAATGGGCAAATGTTGCACAATCCAGGTGTGGAACGCTCTTAGAGACTTACCCAGAAAGACTCACAGCTGTAATCGCTGCCAAAGGTGCTTCTACAACGTATTGACACAGGGTGTGAATAATTATGTCAATTCGATATTTCTATATTTCATTTTCAATAAATTAGCAAACTTTCTAAAAACATGTTTTCACTTTGCCATTATGTAGTATTTTGTGTAGATGGGTGAGAAAACAAATATATGTAATACATTTTGAATTCAGGCTGAAACAACAAAATGTGGAATTAGTCAAGGAGTGTGAATACTTTCTGAAGGCACTGTACAGTACATAAACAGATCACAACCTACCTACATGTACTTATTACCATTGAGCTATGCCCTAACCTAAATCCCCTTTAGAGTATGTCTGGATGACTCTCCATATTCTGACATGACAAAAAGGTCTTAGTGCCACCAGAAATTGATCATCCCTCTTATTAGTACTTCATAACAATTGTTATTGTGGCTAGTGAATTTATTGTAGAGGTCGTGTACACCCATAAAGGGCAGCAAGTGCTAGGGAAGCTATGTACATCACCATTAACTAATAGAACAAGAGATCAGAAATTCTGGGATGCATCAAGCTGCAGATTATGTGCACTGAAGGCATGTGTGTGTGTCTCAGATGTGTTTATATTTTTGTGAACAATTGTTTTTATTGGGTCACATCAGAGGATGGTTGCCAAGATGTTGCTGACAGACACGGTTGCACTGTTTCGAGCTCCTACCCAACGTTTCTAGTATTATTACCTACAGCCAAAAATAACTTTGGGATATTAGGTCGGTGTTCATTCACCAGAAATTCAACTAGAAATTCGACTTCCCTGGCCTGGATCCTTTGTTTGAACTTCCAGAGGCTGCCCCATTCATCCCGATTGCAAAACCAAAACGTTGACAAAGGAGAAGAGGGAGGAGAAGTGGGGTTCTAGTCATATTCAGGCGGCGAACAAACCATCCACCACTTACGAGTATATTACTCACTAATGTTCAGTCCCTGAGCAATAAGTAGACGAGGTCAAGGCGAGGATCTCCTTCCAGAGAGAAATAAAGGACTGTAACAAACTCTGTTTTACGGAATCATGGCTCTCTCCGTGAAACTCTCTGTGAAACACCCCTATACCTACAGAGGTAGAGGGGTGTTTGTATTGATTAACAACTCATGGTGTGATTGTGGTAACGTACAGGAAGTCCTTGTTCTCCTGATCTGAAATACCTCACCATCAAATGCTGACCGCGTTACGTGTATATCCCCCCCAAGCCGACACCGCAATGGCTCTCAAGGAACTACACTGCACTTTGTACAGACTAGAAACAGCATATCCATTTATTGTAGCTGGGGAATTTCATTAAAAAAAAATCTCATGAAACGCTCCTGAAATTCTATCAACACATCTCCTGTGCTACACGCAGAGAGAACACGCTTGAAAAAATACCTTCCAGGACAGACTAAATAGCCCTCCCTCCCCCGGCCTCCCTTTGCAAATCAGCAAAACTGAAAGCGTGAACCACCGCATTTAACCATGGCAAGGTGACTGGGAACATGGACGTGTACAAAAAGACCAGCTATGACCTCCGTAAGGCAATCAAAGAAGCAAAACGACAGTACAGGGACCAAGTGGAGTCACAATTCAACGGCTCAGACATGAGACGCATGTGGCAGGGGCTCCAAACAATCACAGATTATAAAGGGAAAGCCAGCCACGTCTCGGACGTAGACACCTCGCTCCCGGACAGGCTATGAGCCTTAACTAGCCTCTCAAAGCACTTAATGATGACAGAAGTGAGTGCTACACAGTGATAGTCATTTAATGCAGTTATGTTTGCTTTCTTGGGTACATGAACAATGGTGGACATTTTGAAGCAAGTGGGGACAATGGATTGGGATAGGGAGAGATTGAATTTGTTTGTAAACACTCCAGCCAGCTGGTCTGCACATGCTCTGAGGACGCGGCTTGGGATGCCATCTGGGCCGGCAGCCTTGTGAGGTTTAACACACTTAAATGTCTTACTCACGTCAGCCTCGAAGATCAGGAGCACTCATCCTATGTAACTACTGCTATACATACATTTTCTATTCACATACTATCCATATTATCTGTACACACCATTCACAAACATATAAACTGCATTAGTATTCCAGACTCTAGTCCAGAAGCTAATTTCCTGCAATTCTATTCATTTTGCAATGGGGTTTGTACTGTGTATTTAAATTCTGTATTCTCAACAGCTCATTTTAATTTTTCTACGACTGTACATTGCATTTTAGTTGCAGTTTCTTGCGAAAGTATTCACCACCTTGGCATTTTTCCTATTTTGTTGCCTTACAACCTGGAATTAAAATGGATTTTGGGGGGGGTTGTATCATTTGATTTACACAACATGCCTACCACTTTGAAGATGCTAAATATTTTTTATTGTGGAAACAAACAAGAAATAAGACAAAAAAACTGAAAACTTGAGTGTGCATAACTATTCACCCCCCAAAGTCAATACTTTGTAGAGGCACCTTTTTCAGCAATTACAGCTGCAAGTCTCTTGGGGTATGTCTCTATAAGCTTGGTACATCTAGCCATTGGGATTTTTGCACATTCTTCAAGGCAAAACTGCTCCAACTCCTTCAAGTTGGATGGGTTCTGCTGGTGTACAGCAATCTTTATGTCATACCACAGATTCTCAATTGTTTTGAGGTCTGGGATTTGACTAGGCCATTCCAAGACATTTACATGTTTCCCCTTAAACCACTCGAGTGTTGCTTTAGCAGTATGCTTCGGGTCATTGTCCTGCTGGAAGGTGAACCTCCATTCCAGTCTCAAATCTCTGGAAGACTGAAACAGGTTTGCCTCAAGAATTTCCCTGTATTTAGTGTCATCCATCAATTTTGACCCGTTTCCCAGTCTCTGCCGATGAAAAACATCCCCCCAGCATGATGCTGTCACCACCATGTTTTGTTGTGGGGATGGTATTCTCAGGGTGATGTGAGGTGTTGGATTTGCACCAGACATGGCATTTTCCTTGATGGCCAGAAAGCTACATTTTAGTTTCATCTGACCAGAGTACCTTCTCCCATATGTTTGGGGAGTCTCCCACATGCCTTATGGCAAACAGAAACGTGTTTGCTTATTTTTTTCTTGAAACATTGGCTTTTTTCTGGCCACCCTTCCATAAAGCCCAGCTCTTTGAAGTGTATGGCTTAAAGTGGTCCTATGGACAGATACTCCAATCTCCGCTGTGGAGCTTTGAAGCTCCTTCAGGGTTATCTTTGGTCTCTTTGTTGCCTCTCTGATCAATGCCCTCCTTACCTGGTCTGTGAGTTTTGGTGGGCAGCCCTCTCTTGGCAGGTTTATTGTGGTGCCATATTCTTTCTATTTTTTAATAATGGATTTAATGGTGCTCAGTGGGATGCTCAAAGTTTTGGATATTTTTTTATAACCCAACCCTGATCTGTACTCCCCCACAACTTTGTCCCTGACCTGTTTGGCGAGCTCCTTGGTCTTCATGGTGTAGCTTGCTTGGTGGTGCCCCTTGCTTAGTGGTGTTGCAGACTCTGGGTCGCCAGTAGACAATGGACCTGATCGGACAGCTCAGAGCTTCTGCTCTTTTCTGTCCATAAGAAACAATTGGATTGGTGGAAGAGCCAGGAAGGAGGGTGTGGTCAAGCAAGGCATCCCCCGAGGCTAGATGCCCTAGGGTTTTTATCAGAACGGGCGTAGATTCGTTTCGCCTTTTTCTTTTCCCGACATGAGTTTGTGGTGTTTACTTTAAAAAATAAAATAGAAATAAAAAATAAAAGATAGAAAACGTCATAAAAAATTAGCTCACAACTGTGCAGGGGGAGAGGGGTGGGGGCGCTAAGGAGTGCATTCTACACACTTTCATACACACACAATTGATTGTTTTTTTTGTATTATTATTATTTGTCTTCTCCCCTTTCCTCTCTTCTAGGTCAGTTTCAGCATTATGGACATGGGTGTATCTGTGGTCTATTTGGCCTGTCCCACGGCTTCCTTCAATGATGGGTTGTGAGCGGCTCTGTTGATGAACTTCTGGCCAATGATTGACTGTCTATTGTTGATTGATGTCAGTCCAGATATGCTGTTAACGTAGTGATTGCTGATGTATCTTGGTAGTCTGCAAGCCATTTTTATTGCTATGAATTCTTCAGGTGCATGGATTCTACAAGGTGTCGGAAACGTTTCACAGACGATGTTGGTCCATGCTAAAGCGATGACATTACGCAGTTGCTGCAGATTGGACGGTGTACGTTCATGTTGCAAACAGCCAAATCCATCTCATCCCAAAAATGCTCTATTGGGTTTGGTCAGCAACAATGTTCAGATAAGCTGATAACCTGGATGGCAGGAAGCTTGGCACCAGTGATGTACTGGGCCGTTCGCACTACCCTCTGTAGCGCCTTACAGTCAGATGCCGAGCAGTTGCCATACCAGGCGGTGATGCAACCTGTCAGGATGCTCTCGAGTGTGCAGCTGTAGACACAACAGGACTGGGATTCGATGGACCAGGCAATGTTTTTTCCACTCCTCAATTGTCCAGTGTTGGTGATCATATGCACACTGGAGCTGCTTATTTTTAGCTGATAGGAGTGGAACCCCGGTGTGTTCTTCTGCTGCAATATCCTATCCGTGACAAGGATCGACAAGCTGTGCTTTCTGAGATGTCGTTCTGCACACCACTGTTGTACTGCGCTGTTAATTGTCTGTTTGTGGCCCACCTGTTAGCTTGCACAATTCTTAACATTCTCTTTCAACCTCTCTCATCAACGAGCTGTTTTCGCCCATAGGACTGCCGCTGCCTGGATGTTTTTTGTTTGTCGCACCATTCTCTATAAACCCTAGACACTGTTATGCATGAAAAGCTCAGGGGGGTGGCCGTTTTGGGGATACTGTATCCGGCGAGCCTGGCACCGACGATCATACCACGCTCAACGTTGCTTAGGGAGATTGTTATGGATGAATAAACAGCAGGATTTTTTTTTTGCCCATTCTAACGTTCAATTGAACAGTAACTGAATGCCTCAATGCCTTTCTGCCTGCTTTATATAGCAAGCCACTGTCACATAACTCACTGTCTGTAGGAGCGATCCCTTTTCGTGAATGGGTTGGTGTACATAATAAACTGTGGGATGAGTGTATTGTTATCTATTTTAAATGACAGGACTTTCACGAATTTTATGATATTATCGTGAAGCTTATTTCAAAACATTAGGGGGGGTGGCAATACACTTTTTTTTAGATGGGTCCGCCATAACACTCACAGAGAAGAAGAATAAAACATTAGGGGTGAGAGGCTATGCGGACAAGCCTGATGCCCAAAACGTATGACTTATGCGCAGCGAGATGGATGCCGCTTTCAAGACAACTTGTAACTCTGAAACTCGCGCAGAGTTTCTCCACTGGGAAAATATCAAAATCGAACACAGCCATAGAATCGGTTTAGTCAGTTGTCTAATGAGCCCTTCCCAGCTAGCTAGTTTATGCTTGTGGCTAGAAACTTCAACCAGAATTTCAAATTAATCTGCCGAAGTTGGGACTTAAAAAAAATAAATGTAGATGTAATGCCGTAGATTTACATTTTCGGCGAAAATCACTAAATGTGCTTTAGCTGTCACATTGGCCTGATATTGGCTACAATATTCTAGATTATTCATTCTCCTTACTGCAGGATAACAAGTGCTCGGCAAGCGGGACACACTGCATGTTGTTGTGTTACTATGGAAAGCCGTTTGGACCATACTATGGACATGTACATTGGATGCAACCCGGATATAGACCGTCCATGAATCGGAGTATGCGAATCTGAATTAGATTACAATGAAAACAACGGTAGGACATCTTGGATGCAGTCTCAAATTCTTTGTTGGAAATGGAAATGGCCGTTTCTGACATGACGTGAACAATGTAATATTCTATGAAAGAAACTGTTCCTCTTTACTCCCGTAGCATTCCACCTAATGTGGGGAGGCTATACGGACACGCCTCGTGCCCAAATTCGCAGTTGAAAGTTGATTTGAGACAAATGGATTTGGCTTAGTTGGTTCAGTCAGTTGTTCTGACGAGCACTTCCCAGCTCGCTATTTATGCTGGCTAGCTGACAACAGCAGCATTGCGCTAGTTAAAAATGGTAAAAGAAAGTGATTATTTCAATTGTAGTTATATTTAGAGTAGGATAACAGCCTACTTGATATAGCATGAACAGCAATTAATGAATCATGTAAACCTAAAACATGACAGACATTGGATGAAAATATATATTTTCGGTTGCAGTGACTTAGACCGCTGCGCAACTCGGGAGGATGGCTATATCAATATTTCCTCCACCAGTTCTTGCATAATTAATTTTACTGACACAAAAAGATCCCACCATGTTGAAAAAACAAATGATCTGTTGGAATGTATACAATTGTACCACAAATAGGATACATGTCATGATTAAAAAAAACAAAACAAGGAATGACTTTACTAGCATACTGGCATAAAAACTGGATGGAATGGAAACGCGATTAGTGACTGTAAACAGAACCGCAGAAGAGTTTTGAAATCTTCCACATCCCATATGAATCAGCTTTCGTTTTGTTAGAGAAAAACATGCTACTTATTGTTTTCTATAAAATGTTTTGCACAATTAATTTACTTAGTTTTGATCACTTTACACTTATTGAGCGTTAGACCCCTGTAAATGTAATTTGCCTAACGAAGCGCGAATGACGGAGAAGAACCATATTGTTTCAAGCAAATGCATTTCCAACCACGTTCACGCTCCTCGATTAACTTCGACCTTTTTTAAAAGAGGCGAGAGATGACGCAGGAGGTTAGCAAATCGAATTGATAAAAGGCCGGTGACCGGAACCCTGCACCCTTGTTTGCAAAGCGAAAAACTTGGATTCCGAGTTTCCCCACTTGGGAGGTATCAGAATCAACCAATAGCAAGTTATACGGTCTATACAAAGAATTTACGTTCATTTGACTCGTAGTTACCGAGTTGTCGACATGACGTGAACGTGGTGAAATTCCTACCTGTCACGTGCGCGCCCCGTATCAAACGCTGGCTAAAAACTAGTTCCAGGCTGGGAAACGACATATTACAACAGAGAAGAACATTCCATCGACAGAGGAGCGGGAAAACGGTGAAAAGGGGGAAACCCTGTAACACTGGAGGTAAGAGGTATCCCCTGTTATTATAGTGTTATTAGGCCGCACTATTCCAGCTATCCGTAGCTAGCTACTGAGCGATGCTGGCAAGCTAGCTAGTTGAGGCAGGCTTGCCTTGTCAAAACGGGCCCCTGCTGATAATGAGGCAGTCTGTCGGTAAACTGATGTGTTGGAGTTAATCAGCGACATTGGCAGCCACACCTGTTCACCGTAAATATGAGGATAACGTTAGTGTTTAAAAAGTAGAGCTGACTAACCTCCCTGCTGATGCAATCAGATGTCTCAAGTTCAAAGTTAGCTAACGTTACCAAGCTAACGTTAGTTAGCGTTTTCAAGCTAACTGCAGCAGCAGCCAGCGTTTACCATGTTTGCAATGCGCTTACGACCGTGGTTGGCATTTGCAACTGCTAGTGAACTAGCTAGCTAACTGTTACTCATTCTCTTTTGCAAATTATTCAAACGATGTTCATAACTAGCTAACGTTATTTAGGTAACTTAGTTGAACTAACAAAATACTTTACTGTCTACATGTTAGTCGATATTATTGTTCAACACGACTAGCTGAGTTGGCTAGTATAACCTGTTAGCTGGCTTTTTAGTGTGGCGTCATTTCGCTAATTATCTTTGCCTTGAAAAAGGGATGTTCAAATAACTCATAGTGAAAATGAAAGTTTCCAGAAATGTATAGTTGTCCTTTCACCAATGGCTTTATCATGTCTATCCTTCCCAAGAAGGGTAAATCTTAAATGCAATTAAGCCTTCATTGGCTGAGTACAGTATTTGCCCATCCAGTATCTCACTCTGATTTGCATAGTCTTAATTGCTGATTCAAAATGACTTTACCTTTGCAAAACTTATGTACAGCTGTTTTTTTATATTTGTAAATATATATGCAGATATCAAAGTATATTGATATTAAGCATTCCTTTATATTTCCCTTACAGCAATCATGGTAGGCGAACGCCGCAACGGGAACCTACTTGTCCAGCTGGGCACGAAGCTGCAGGCCTATCCAGAGGAGTTGATCCGGCAGCGGCGGACTCACGATGGCCAGACAGAGTACTTGATCCGCTGGTGCCTGCTGGCCATAGACGACGGTAGTGGCTCAGGTGGAGGGAGCAATGAGGCAGGAGGAGGTGGGGGAAGCAGTTCAGGGGTGGGCGGCTCCAGCGGCTCAACCTCAGGCGAGAGCAAGACGGAGAACATACTGATGTGGATGTCAACGGAGGATGTCTACGCCAACTGCCCCACTCTACTGGGCAAGCGCAAGGCAGACACCCAGCGGCCCCTCCAGGAGGAGGAGAGGCCCAGTGGAGAGTTCCCTGCTGATGTCACCTTTGACGAGGTGGAGCTCTCAGACATGAAGGACGATGTCAAGAACTTGGTCACGAGGGCCCGCAAACAGATGGCCAAGAAGAGCGACTTTGCCATCAGCATCACACACACCATCCACGTGCTTAGTGCCTACGCCAGCATCGGCTCACTGGTGGGCGTCTTCAAGGAGACCGGTGCCCTGGACCTGCTCATGGAGCTGCTCTGCAACAAAGAGCGACAAACCCGCCGAAGTGCTGGGAAGATGCTCCGGGCTCTGGCCTCTCATGACGCAGGTATGGGGTTTTGATAGTTACATTCTTAGACTGTCCCAGTGTCAGCCATGTCGGAAATGAGAGTAGAGTGACATGCTGTTAGCATGCTGACTGCAGGAATGTCCACCAGAGCTGTTGCCAAATAATTGTATGTACATTTTTCTACCATAAGCTGCCTCAACATAATTTGAGTATTTGGCAGTACGTCCAACAGGCCTCACAACCACAGATCATGTGTATGGCGTTGTGTGCTTGAGAGGTTTGCTGATGTCAATGTTGTGAACAGTGCCCCATGCTGGGGGTATGGGCATGCATAAGCTATGGACAACAAACTATTGCATTTTATTGGTAGCAATTTGAATGCACAGATACTGTGATGAGTTCCTGAGGCCCATTGTCATCCCATTCATCAGCCACGATCACCTCATGTTTCAGCATGATAATGCACAGCCCCTTGTTGCAAGGATCTGTACACAATTCCTGGAAGCTGAAAATGTCCCAGTTCTTCCATGGCCTGCATACTCACCAGACATGTCACCCATTGAGCATGTTTGGGATGCTCTAGATTAGAGGTCGACCGATTAATCAAAATGGGCGATTAATTAGGGCCGATTTCAAGTTTTCATAACATTCGGAAATCGGTATTTTTGGGCGCTAATTAAAAAAAAAAGGTATTTATTTTAATTGAATTAAAATGGACTATACACCTTTTTATACACCTTTATTTAATCTTTATGTAACTAGGCAAGTCAGTTAAGAACACATTCTTATTTTCGATGATGGCCTAGGAAAGGTGGGTTAACTGCCTCGTTCAGGGGCTGAAAGACACATTTTCACCTTGTCAGCTCGGTGGATCCAATCTTGCAACCTTACAGTTAACTAGTCCAACGCAATAACGACCTGCCTCTCTCTTGTTGCACTCCACAAGGAGACTGGCTTACTGCATTTGCGTAACAGGCAAGGTAAGTTGCTAGCTAGCATTAAACTTATCTTATAAAAAACAATCAATCAATCACTAGTTAACTACACATGGTTTATGATATTACTAGATATTATCTAGCGTGTCCTGTGTTGCATATAATCTGATTGAGCCATACAAGTATCTGACTGAGCGGTGGTAGGCAGAAGCAGGCGCATAAACGTTCATTCAAACAGCACTTTCGTGCGCTTTGCCAGCAGCTCTTCGTTGTGCGTCAAGCATTGCGCTGTTTATGACTTGAAGCCTATCAACTCCCGAGATGAGGCTGGTGTAACCGAAGTGAAATGGCTAGCTAGTTAACGCGCGCTAATAGCGTTTCAAACATCACTCGCTCTCAGCCTTCTAGTAGTTGTTCCCCTTGCTCTGCATGGGTAACGCTGCTTCGATGGTGGCTGTTGTGTTGCTGGTTCGAGCCGAGGGAGGAGCGAGGAGAGGGACGGAAGCTATACTGTTACACTGGCAATACTAAAGTGCCTGTAAGAACATCCAATAGTCAAAGGTTAATGAAATACAAATGGTATAGAGGGAAATAGTCCTATAATAACTACAACCTAAAACTTCTTACCTGGGGAATATTAAAGACTCATGTTAAAAGGAACCACCAGAGTTCATATGTTCTCATGTTCTGAGCAAGGAACTGAAACGTTAGCTTTCTTACATAGCACACAGTGCAATTTTACTTTCTTCTTCAACACTTTGGTTTTGCATTATTTAAACCAAATTGAACATGTTTCATTATCTACTTGAGGCTAAATTGATTTTATTGATGTATTATATTAAGTTAAAAATAAGTGTTCATTCAGTATTGTTGTAATTGTCATTATTACAAAAAATCATAATCGGTCGACCTCTAATCAATATAGCCTAACCAGAAGAGAACCTGTTCCTGACACCCCCCCAGCCTGCTGCTGCTGGCCTTCTGCCATTTAGTCAAGTTGCCAGTAATAGGCTACACCAGCGGTCAACAACCTCTTCCATTTGGAGTGCCAATTTATTTTACCATTTCTACTGACATGATTAGGATTTTCATATGCACAATTTTATGGAACAGTTAAATTTGTAATAGTCTTCATATCTCAATCAATGTCATGTGGTCAATCAAAATGTTACTATTCGAAAAGTAAATGTGCTAATATGTAAGAATAGCATACGTACAGCCGACAAATACAAATATTGCATTTGGTAGGTAGAAAATATCCTGGTTTTAAAAGTAAATATCCTATAAATCACATTGGCTATGCATGGCCTCTCTGCAAGGAACTTAACATTGTATTAACTTGGTCCAGCCCAAAGCATGTGCTTGCAACATTGTATAAAATATTTTGGGCCCTCAGTTTCCCACAGCTGTAGGCTACTTGCGCAAGGGATAATAAGTAAATTGTGCTTTACTGGAATAAAAGTAAGTTACCAGAGAGACAACTCATTTGGATATACGTGCTGAAGTCAATACGTAAAGCTTATTACTGTCCTTACGAAACTATCAACTTTACCCACACATGAACATTGTGTTTTCACAGGAGGCGCATGTAGCTTGTTGTTTTTGTCGGCCAATCATCAGTGGTACTAGCCTCTGACTCTGTTGTGGCAAGCAAGTTAGGATATCAATGGAAGATTGATTTAAAATGATGCTGTTAAATGAGAAGGATATGTTTCCATGACCAAGAGCCAGCAGGTAGGCTTCTACTTCAACTTTGAATGAAGTTTCTGTGTAGGACGGGGGAAAGGGCAGCCTATGTAGCTTTGATTAGCTAGCTTGACTAGCTTCTCTTCTTGGTTTGATGCAGTAAAAACGAGTGCTATGTAATCAGTGGATGATAAATAACCCAGCAGCTAGAAGTTAGTAACTAGTACAAGTGGGCTTCTTTGCTTCACTCTCTTCCTCCTTGTGCTACTCAGCCACACAGTCACAAACACAGCACGGCTCCTCCCCCGCATGCTGCCAGCTCAGTTTTCCTCTCCCTTAGTTTGTGCGTTTTTAAACGCTTCAGTTAATAACATAGCAAAAACAATGTATTTTCTGCTGCTTCCCTCATTCGATTTGGATCAGCCTGGTCTGGACTTGACAAGGTCTATACAGGGCTGGGTCTGGTTGTCTGTTTGGACCTGGTCTCCATATTTAAAACATACATTTATTCAGGTAGGGTCCAGGGAGGAAAGCTTGTTGAACCAGAGAAGACATCTAATCTGAGAAATGTATTGGATTGTCTTGAACGGGAAAGATTCATATCCTTAATAATAGGTCATTAGGTCTGTGTGATATTAAAAGGTTCAAATATATTATTCTGTAAACATCATTGATCTAAGTAATGGTATTTCTGAATGACTTATAGCTTTATTTTCTGAAGAGGGGCTTGAATTCTGGGTTTAGCAATGCAGTTTTTCCACTGGTTAATCTTACCTTTGCCTGATGGCTTTAGTTTGCGTAGCATTTTCTATTTGACCAACAATGCTTCCGGTTTGATTTTAAGGGTGTGAGTTTTTGGGTAATGGTTAGCCTAACTATGGGCTCTCGTACTTGCCCTTTAGTCATGACATGAATACTCTGTAACTTGGAATTGTGTGAAACTAGTCCGGATGTGAACCCGGACCAGTTAAGCTGTTTGTTATTCATTTGAATATACTCTGAATTGTTGACATTGGCTAAGTCTGTTGCAGTTGACAGCCATGACACTTGGTCAGTGACAATTCACTGATGCAATGACAATCTGTACAATGCAAAACACAAAGATTAGTGGTACTGGTAAAGCCTTGTACCAGGTCCCACCAAGCATTTCTTTACCATGTTTTTTGCCTTCCAACTGACCCTTTTTGGCAATTTTGATGTAGCCTTATTACAGAGAATTCCCCAGTTGTAGAGCTGTTGATGTTTTTCTCATATGCGTCATCAATGAAGGGTAAAAAAGAAGGGCTTTACTCATCTTCCCTTTATAAAGAGGCCACCTTGGCTGATTTAGACTGTTTGTTTTAAGGTTTCTTAGCAACTATGTTTGCTGGAGGAAATGGATAACATTTTCATGTTTGATAAGATAAAGATTTTTTTTAACATGCTTTATGAAACCAGTCAACATTCATTGAATTGGGTTGTTGATTGTTATGGTAGGTTCATTTTTCTTTTATTAAGCCACTCACAATTGTTCTTTTAATGAATAAAGACACTGTCTGCGCTACTGTCTTGAATGGAATAACACAGCTATAGTGTTGTATTGCGCCTCTGTTTCTGTACTTTTTGAAATCCCACTCCTTGGGCCATGACGGTCCAACCTTGTGGACTCTTAAATGTGACTCCCCTATCAGGAATGGCTGAGACCGTTTGACATGGCGCCAAGTAGAGGTCGACCGATAATGATTTTTCAACGCCAATAGGACCGATGTCGATTTTAATATTATAACTTTTTATATATACATATATAATTTGTAATAATGACAATTACAACAATACTGAATGAACACTTATTTTTTATTTTTTGTGTGTGTGAATTTGACCCCTTTTTCTCCCCAATTTAGTGGTATCCAAATTGTTTTTTAGTAGCTACTATCTTGTCTCATCGCTACAACTCCCGTACGGGCTCAGGAGAGACGACGGTCGAAAGCGATGCGTCCTCCGAAACACAACCCAACCAAGCCGCACTGCTTCTTAACACAGCGCGCATCCAACCCGGAAGCCAGCCGCACCAATGTGTTAGAGGAAACACAGTGCACTTGGCAACCTTTGGTTAGCGCGCACTGCGCCCGGCCCGCCACAGGAGTCGCTGGTGCGCGATGAGACAAGGACATCCCTACCGGCCAAGCCCTCTCTAACCCGGACGACGCTAGGCCAATTGTGCATTGCCCCACCGACCAGTGCTGTTTGAATGAATGCATACGAGCCTGCCTACCACAGCTCAGTCAGACTCCTCTATCAAATATCAAATCATAGACTTAATTATAATAAAATAACACACAGAAATATGTGCCTTTAGGTCATTAATATGGTCAAACCCAGAAACTATAATTTCCAAAACAAAACGTTCATTCTATCAGTGAAATACAGAACCGTTCCCTATTTTATCGAACGGGTGGCAACCCTAAGTCTAAATATTGCTGTTACATTGCAGAACCTTCAATGTTATGTCATAGTTATGTAAAATTCTGGTGAATTAATTACGGTCTTTGTTAGGAAGAAATGGTCTTCACACAGTTCGCAAAGAGCCAGGAGGCCCAACCTGCTGCATATACCCTGACTCTGCCTGTACTGAACGCAAGAGAATTGACTTTCCCTAGTTAATATTGTCTGCTAACATGAGTTTAACTAAATATGCAGGTTTAAAGGTTTAAAAATATATACTTGTGTGTTGATTTTAAGAAAGTCATTGATGTTTATGGTTGGGTACACTGGTGCAATGATTGTGCTTTTTTTGCGAATGCGCTTTTGTTAATAACCTCTTACAGTTACCCTCCTACTTTTTTCAATTTCTGCCTGAAGACACCCAAATCTAACTGCCTGTAGCTCAGGCTCAAAACCAAGGATATGCATATTCTTGGTACCATTTGAAAGAAAACACTCTGAAGTTTGTGTAAATGTGAATTGAATGTAGGATAATATAACACAATAGATCTGGTTTAGATAATACAATGAAAAAACTATACGTTTTTTCATTTTTATTGTTGTATCATCTTTAAAATGAACAAGACAAAACAAACATTAAGATAGGATGATGGGGACAATTTCAGTGAAAAACAAGACGGCAACAGTACTTGTGCAAAGTTTCAGAATGATAACTCCCAAAATGAGTGTGCTATACATGACATTTATCATGAAGTCACCCAGGTGTCCCACACAAGTAGCCCAAATGTACCCAAGGGCCAAATTGGTGAAGTTATACATTTTGAATGGAATAACTATATACAAAATACCAAAATGGTATTCTACCCCCCCCCCCCCCCCCCCCCCAAAATGGAGAAGAAAATATATTAATTTACAAAATAACACTTTCAATATTTGGAAGACCCTCATTCCTCTACACAATATTGTGCTGCTGATGCCAGGTGCCATAGCAGTCTCTTTCTGCTGTAAAGCAGAGGGTCACCAAGCATGTGATGCAGGTGATGGGGGACTTCATTTTGAAAAGAACACAGCGATGCCTCCATGCTGTACCCTTTTGGCCCTGAGGCACATCCAAACCTGCAGAAATACATTTGGGCAGATGAACACCACTTGTGGCAGGAGCTGGATGAACCAGCTCCAGGACACCTTGGCACTGGGGGCTCCCATTCGGAGTCCGTGTCACTGTGAAAGAAAATGTTCAGTTAGAATAGTTTCACATATGAGCCCTGTCTCAAGAGGTATAATAAACAGATATATATTTATATATTTATTTATATATTTATTTATATATTTATTTATATATTTATATAATATATAAATAAATATATAAATATATATCTGTTTATTTACATATTTATTTATATATTTATTATATATATAATATATAAATAAATATATATTTATATATATATATATATATATATATATATATATATATATTTATATATATATATATATTTATTTATATATATATTTATTTATATATTTATTTATATATTTATATATATAAATAAATATATATATATTTATATAATATATATATATATACACACACAGTGCCTTGCGAAAGTATTCGGCCCCCTTGAACTTTGACCTTTTGCCACATTTCAGGCTTCAAACAAAGATATAAAACTGTATTTTTTTGTGAAAAATCGTCAACAAGTGGGACACAATCATGAAGTGGAACGACATTTATTGGATATTTCAATCTTTTTCAACAAATCAAAAACTGAAAAATTGGGCGTGCAAAATTATTCAGCCCCCTTAAGTTAATACTTTGTAGCGCCACCTTTTGCTGCGATTACAGCTGTAAGTCGCTTGGGGTATGTCTCTATCAGTTTTGCACATCGAGAGACTGAATTTTTTTCCCATTCCTCCTTTCAAAACAGCTCGAGCTCAGTGAGGTTGGATGGAGAGCATTTGTGAACAGCAGTTTTCAGTTCTTTCCACAGATTCTCGATTGGATTCAGGTCTGGACTTTGACTTGGCCATTCTAACACCTGGATATGTTTATTTTTGAACCATTCCATTGTAGATTTTGCTTTATGTTTTGGATCATTGTCTTGTTGGAAGACAAATCTCCGTCCCAGTCTCAGGTCTTTTGCAGACTCCATCAGGTTTTCTTCCAGAATGGTCCTGTATTTGGCTCCATCCATCTTCCCATCAATTTTAACCATCTTCCCTGTCCCTGCTGAAGAAAAGCAGGCCCAAACCATGATGCTGCCACCACCATGTTTGACAGTGGGTATGGTGTGTTCAGGGTGATGAGCTGTGTTGCTTTTACGCCAAACATAACGTTTTGCATTGTTGCCAAAAAGTTCAATTTTGGTTTCATCTGACCAGAGCACCTTCTTCCACATGTTTGGTGTGTCTCCCAGGTGGCTTGTGGCAAACTTTAAACAACACTTTTTATGGATATCTTTAAGAAATGGCTTTCTTCTTGCCATTCTTCTATAAAGGCCAGATTTGTGCAATATACGACTGATTGTTGTCCTATGGACAGAGTCTCCCACCTCAGCTGTAGATCTCTGCAGTTCATCCAGAGTGATCATGGGCCTCTTGGCTGCATCTCTGATCAGTCTTCTCCTTGTATGAGCTGAAAGTTTAGAGGGACGGCCAGGTCTTGGTAGATTTGCAGTGGTCTGATACTCCTTCCATTTCAATATTATCGCTTGCACAGTGCTCCTTTGGATGTTTAAAGCTTGGGAAATCTTTTTGTATCCAAATCCGGCTTTAAACTTCTTCACAACAGTATCTCGGACCTGCCTGGTGTGTTCCTTGTTCTTCATGATGCTCTCTGCGCTTTTAACGGACCTCTGAGACTATCACAGTGCAGGTGCATTTATACGGAGACTTGATTACACACAGGTGGATTGTATTTATCATCATTAGTCATTTAGGTCAACATTGGATCATTCAGAGATCCTCACTGAACTTCTGGAGAGAGTTTGCTGCACTGAAAGTAAAGGGGCTGAATAATTTTGCACGCCCAATTTTTCAGTTTTTGATTTGTTAAAAAAGTTTGAAATATCCAATAAATGTCGTTCCACTTCATGATTGTGTCCCACTTGTTGTTGATTCTTCACAAACAAATATAGTTTTATATCTTTATGTTTGAAGCCTGAAATGTTCCAAAAGGTCGCAAAGTTCAAGGCGTCCGAATACTTTCGCAAGGCACTGTGTATGTGTATATATATATATATGTGTATATGTATGTATATATATGTGTGTATGTGTATATGTATATATATATGTGTATATATGTATATGTGTGTATATATGTATATGTATATATATATGTGTATATATGTGTATATATATGTATATATATATGTATGTATATATGTATGTATATATGTATATATGTATATATGTATATATATATATATATATATATATATATATATATATATATATATATATGTATGTATGTATGTATGTATGTATGTATGTATGTATGTATGTGTGTATATATATATGTGTGTATATATATATATATATGTATGTATGTGTACAGGGAACATAAGGTTGAATGTTATGACAGATCAGCTAGATCTACAGTCTCCATTTCACTTTGGCCATTGTTGTGGGCCTGCCCTCCCCTCAACAGCCTCTAATAGGCTATTTCATGCGGGGTGGGGCGGCAGACACACTCGTCTCACATTACATTTTTATGTATTGCTACTAAAATTTTCAAAAATCACATTTTATATTATTAATTTCAAACAGCAGCATTAGCATGAGAAGAACTTACCAGTCCAAAACTATGTCCTCTCCGTTCAAAAAATATTCCTCCATTTGGGAATCGCTAAATGAATCGTCCTCCAACAATCTGTCTCACTTTCCCGATCAATTTTTCCTAAAATTGTGTGTACATCTGTATATCTAGACTTCGATTTAGCTTTCCCTGACTTAGTCGCCATACTGATTGATATATAAACAGCTGAAGATGCGCTTTACCAAAACAAACGCTGAGCGTAACATGCGTTGCTCCTTCCGGTATGAAACTTCAATGGCGATTGACCCTCTTTACGTCGGAGCTTACTACATGGGTTGGTCTTCCAACACATAAACATTACATATTGCCTTTTACCTCAGCTCATTGGCTATCTACCCAGCTAGATTTCAAAACGATCAGTGGTCATTGGGTTAAAATGCAGTCAATCAACGAAACAGCGGTCATATCATTGGTGCCCAATGATGTCATTACTTGTTGTCTTCAAATCGGTTTCTTTCAGTCAATACGTCCCGGGAAATGACCCATCAAGTTTGCTTGTGTTACAAACAAACCAGTTGATTGCAATGAAACCAAACATGACTGGAAAAGTCACGTTTAGTGTGTGTGTGTTTACATCGAATGTGTCATCGAAAATGGAATGAGACGGAATTCACGACACAAGCGGTTCACAAAATGTTTCGTGTTAGGCTATAAAAATGGATTTTATTAAACAATAGACCATTGTGTGAACACTTATTTTAACTTAATATAATACATCAATAAAATCAGTTTAGCCTCAAGTAAATAATGAAACATGTTCAATTTGGTTTAAATAATGCAAAAACCAAGTGTTGGAGAAGAAAGTAATGTGCAATGTGTGCTATGTAAGAAAGCTAACGTTTCAGTTCCTTGCTCAGAACATGAGAACATATGAAAGCTGGTTCCTTTTAACATGAGTCTTCAATATTCCCAGTTAAGAAGTTTTAGGTTGTAGTTATTATAGGACTATTTCCCTCTATACCATTTGTATTTCATATACCTTTGACTATTGGATGTTCTTATAGGCACTTTAGTATTGCCAGTGTAACAGTATAGCTTCCGTCCCTCTCCTCGCTCCTCTCTGGGCTCGAACCAGCAACACCACAACAACAGTCACCATCGAAGCAGCGTTACCCATGCAGAGCAAGGCGAACAACTACTAGAAGGCTCAGAGCGAGTGACGTTTGAAACGCTATTAGCGCGCGTTAACTAGCTAGCCATTTCACTTCGGTTACACCAGCCTCATCTCGGGAGTTGATAGACTTGAAGTCATAAACAGTGCAATGCTTGACGCACAACGAAGAGCTGCTGGCAAAACGCACGAAAGTGCTGTTTGAATGAATGTTTACACGTCTGCTTCTGCCTACCACTGCTCAGTCAGATACTTGTATGCTCAGTCAGATTATATGCAACGCAGGACACGCTAGATAATATATAGTAATGCCAACCATGTGTAGTTAACTAGTGGTTATGATTTATAGTTTTTTTTTTTATAAGAAGTTTAATGCTAGCTAGCGACACCTTGGCAGTTAACCCACCGTTCCTAGGCAGTCATTGAAAATAAGAATGTGTTCTTAACTGCGCAAGTCTGCGCCCAAAAATACCGATTTCAGATTGTTATGAAAACTTCGGCCCTAATTAATCGGCCATTCCGATTAATCGGTCGACCTCTAGTTGCCACATTCGCTGAGGTTTCCTTTCTTTGGCAGTTTGAAGATTAGTACTTTTCTCCAGTCTTGTGATATGATATTATGCTCCCAGATCTTGCGAACGAGATCAGTCAGCACCTTGGTAGTGGTGTTGACGACAGCTTTAAGTAGCCGCTGTTTCCGGTAGCTTACTTTTATTACACTACTTTTAACCGCGCGTAGATGATGATAACCTAGCAAATTACATAAGCGTTATTTGAGTGACAACCTAATATCACTCAAGCCATTTTAGCATTTGAATGCTGAATGTGTCAGATATCAGGAAGAGGCCGCCTACCTTGCATTGCTCAGTGCTGGGGATATTGCTCAGTTTGACTACGTTACTGATGCTGCCTGGGCGGTAATACTAGATTAATGACTGTCAACATTTACATGCAGTTTGACACATGGAGAGGATGCATCAGTTGTCTCAAGATGAGCAGTATTTTCGTAAGGTAGAATGTAATATGAGAAACATTTTAGTGAACTGGCAATTCGTGACATATTAATACATTTTATGACCAATTTATTCTACACTTGGATCGGTTTGGGTCCTGCTGACCTATGCACTTGTATCTTAAACATATTTGTATCTGGTACTGAAGCAGTGAATCATTACCTCACTTTTTTTAGAGTATGACTTGAAGTTCAAATTGAGTGAAACCGAACAGGGTTGTTAATCAGGTGTGTGTGCATATGCAACTCTCCTAGGGCAGTGGTAACCACCTCATTAGATACTAGGTGTCATGACAGACCAACAAGCAGTAATGATTCAGAGGGTAAGCTCAAAATAGTGTCCACGTAAAATAATGGTGCTCCTGTCTTCCCACAGGGAGCCGTGCCTATGTGCTCCTGTCCCTCAGCCAGCAGGACGGTATTGAGCAGCACATGGACTTTGACAATCGCTACACCCTCCTGGAGCTGTTTGCAGAGACCACCTCCTCTGAGGAACATGGCATCTCTTTTGAGGGGATCCACCTCCCTCAGGTAGCTACCAAATCATATTCCATGTCTCTGTACTGTATTCTTACTTACCGATGGGTTCCTACATGTACCCCTAGATCAAACCAGTGAATTACCGGTCGCTGAGATGTAATGTGGCGTTTCCCCTGTGTGCTCCAGATCCCAGGGAAGCTGCTGTTCTCCCTGGTGAAGCGCTACCTGTGTGTGACGTCCCTGATGGACAAGCTCAACACGGCAGGGGTGGAGTCGAGCTCTGAGCGGCAAGACGCAGCAGGCTCCTCCTCAGGGACAGGCCACCAGCCGGAGAACCTGCGTGTCCAACGAGAGTTTGAGTTCACCATGGCCATGGCTAACCTCATCTCTGAGCTGGTGCGCGTCATGGGCTGGGACCGCAACCGGCAGCCGCCACAGGCAGCCGGCCTGGTCCAGGGCAGCGCCTGCGGGGAGGACCAGGAGGATGAGCCGCCCCGCCGTGTGGTGCGTTCTATCTTCCAGCCTCGCTTCTCTGCCTCTGCTTCTGCCTCTCCTGCCACTGCTGCCGCCTCTAACATGGCAGCCACCACACCACCCAAGAAGAAGACCAGCAACGGCTTCAAGACGCGCACAGACTTCGCCAGCCGCTCGGCTTATGTGGAATATGTGCAGGAAAACCTGAAGAGCGGCATGCTGGTCCGTATGTTGGAGGATTATGAGGAGGTCAGCGCTGGTGATGAGGGGGATTTCCGCTACAGTAATGATGGCTCGCCACCAGTGCAGGTAAAAATCACACCTTGTATCAGCCTAGACTGTGTCACACAGCACAGGCTCCTGCGATTTGAGTTAGGGTTGAGTGGTGACGGATTTGGGAAAGACATTAACGCTGTTTGGTCAGATTTGCTGTAAAGTGATTGTTTTTCTGTGCACAGGTGTACTGGACCTCCCTGTCTCGAACCTACTGGGTGCACTGGCACATGGTTGAGATCCTGGGCACTGGCACTAGTGGACAGGGTGAGAAAGACGCCCAGGAGAAGGCCTCCTCTCTGACTGAGACCATCAAGCTCACGACTGGTAAGAGAATCCCCTGCAACCACACTCACTCATGTAAGTGACTTTTAACAGTAACATGGCTCCGACGCGCCAAAGAACACACATTTTGAATCCTAATGCACACGCAGGTTATTCTGTAAATTCAACAAATTGCCATATTGTTTTTATTAGAAACTGTTGTCTAATATTGTTGTCTTGTATGCAGTGTGTCAGACATTATTCTCCAAGCCTCCTGGTGGGCTGTACTCGTTGCCTTACCTGGCTGAGGGGCTGCAGTCTGACGGCGCCACCCTGAGCAGGGCCGAGTGGTGGGAAGTGCTCTTTTTCATCAAGAAGCTGGAACCAAAGCAACAGCAGGAGATCAACAACCTCCTGCGTCAGAGCCTCGATGAACAGGCAAGTGCCCATCACTGGAGCTGTGGCGGTCATGAAATGTTGTCAGACAGTTATTGTCATACAAGCCTTTTGGATATCTACATTTTTAAAATAAGTATAATAAATCAATTGAATATACACTATCACAATAAATTATTTATTTTAGGTCTAAAGAAACATGATGTGAAGAAAATGCATTTCAGAAGAACAGAATATGATTTCCCCTACTGTATGTTGTCTGACAGTGCACCGTGCTGTTGTTAATTTACCAGACAAGATGTGCTTAAGTCCCGTGCCATTATTTTATAATAAGAGGAACATATTTGAACTTAACTGAATAAAATAGAATGGATATTTTTCCCTTTCCTGAGTGAGAGTGCGCCCATATGAAGTGGCTATGTTGAGCGTTTAAAACATGTACTATATGCTAGATTTAGAGTTATTTAGCAACTGTAGTTGTGAGTGATGCAAACCTTAGACTGCCTTAAAAATCACAAGATATGAGCTGCATGATGTGACCTATAGGCTATTGATGATTTTGAGAAAGTCACAAAAAAGCTTGCACTCTGTTCCTTGCCTCAGGCTGCACACGTTGTTCTCTCAAGTGATCATATTTTCACCCATCAGACTGTTCTCAGCTTAATCTGGTCTTTACTTGAATGGCCCATTTATTAAATGGGCAAGACAAAAAAGGTGTGTCATCCGTATGGAGTAGTGAATGGAAGCCACTTCCCCGCCGGTATGTTTTTCACTCATGTTGGGTAGGCTACTCTGGTAATTTGGCTGTCAACAGGTGATATTCTGCCCAAACTTTGTATGCCATGGCTCTCCAACCCTATTCAAATCAAATTTTATTGGTCACATACACATATTTAGCAGATGTTATTGTGGGTGTTTGTTCCTGCAGTAACCCAGTGCTTAATTTTTAGGAAACCAGGGGAAATCTGTTCTGGAACATTGATAGTTACATGTTTTGTTGTGAAAACAATCTCATTAAACTGACAGCCCCTCTCTGCACGCTGGAGAAAGGAATGAAGGAGAGGGGGGAGGAGATGGAAACTCACGGTGGTGAGATATTCTGTTGCTAAAGGTAATATCAGGCTATTATGGAAATATAAAAATATATTCGCTATAAAATACAAATTCACTAAGTGTAGGCTAAGTCTGAATTTGTTTAATTTAGGCTAGACCAAATATGTATTTCTGCCAGGTGTAAAATGTGGTTGGCTATGTATTGTGTAACAGCACAATCATTATTTGAAATAAAATATAGGGAGGGGGGGGGTTGGGCTCATAAAGGCTTAATATCCAATATGCATATGGGTGATTTTGAATTCATCCTCACCTAAGAAAGTGCTGTCCATTTTGTTGTTTGGCTCTGAAACAACATTCACAACGACCATGTTTTCCACTCAGTTTCAACCTATTGTTGAACTCCTTTCTTCAAATTGAGCAATCGCAGTGAGGTGAGTTGTAAAAGCACATACTGTGTTAAGTGTTTTGATGCAATTTTCTATTGGATTGATGTTCGAGGGAAAATGGAGCCATCCCATCCGTCTTTAATTCCCACTCTCTAATCCTCTCACTCTTCCTGCTCTTTTCATGATGCTCAGCCCCCATGGATGTTGAGAGTAGATTTAATGTTTTTGCCTCTCTCTGCTCTGTCAGATGTCAGACGTAGACGAGGCCACTCTTATCCAGCTGTCGGTGCCAGGCGAAGTGGCCCGGAAGATGCTCCACTACCTGAAGCAGACCCTGCAGAACTCATGTCTGTGGGACCTGCTCTGCTCCCATGCCTTCTCTAAACACTACCTGCGGCGTGGTGGGGGAGGCCTGGAAGACGATGAGCTGCTGCCTGACGGCTCCCTCGGATCCTCTGGCCTGGGTGGAGGACGGGGCAACTCCTCATCTGATGCCACCGCCGCCGCCTCTTCCTCCTCTGCCATGGGCTCATTGTCCAAGAAGCCCAAGAAGGAGAGTCCTACGGACTGTTGCTCCGACACAGAGTCTGAATTGCCCATGGAAGATGAGTCTAACTACCCAGAAGATCTGAAGGAAAAGATGAAAGGTGTGGCAGTCTGTGTTTGAGCTTTGTTTGTTTTTGTTGTTGGCAAACTACCTCTAGCTGTAGCCAATCCCTTTTTCCAGAGAAAGACAAGTGAAACCACAAACATGCCCAAGAATACAGGGTTGTTTTTCTTACCTCACACTGTTGCACTCTAGCCTGATTTTTAAATAATGACAGCCATTCTTGCTCTAACATGCTTTGCCTTGTGTTTTCCCTACCAGTGTTTAACAACCCCAAGGTGCAGGGCAAGAAGACAGCCCTGGAGAAGCTGGGGGAGGTGGTTGACATCATGAAGAAGATTGGCTCAGATCCAGTCCAGCAGCTGGCTGGGATCAAGTTCATCATCCAGGTCCTAGAGGATGAGGGGCCTCAGGAGAGAAGCACCCTCAGGACGGACGCTGTCCAGACCATACGGTAAGGCTGCTGTCTGCACACTTCTATTCTTTTAGGGTCATGTTTGAACTCTAACATTTGTGTCCTCCAACTTGATCTTTGAACCCCCCACCCCCCAGGGATAAAGTCCTGAAGCTTTTGGTCGAGATACTGAGTGGGCAGCCCAAGGAGAACGTGGTCAGCACCCTGCGTCTCACCCGCGCCCTCATGGTCAAGTACGAGTGGAGGGTCTCCTTTGCCACTGAAGGTGGCGTCAAAGCTATCCTCTCCTGTATGCAGGAATACCCCACTGTCCCACAGGTCCAGCAAGTCGCTCTGGCTGTGAGTTCTCAATCACTTTTTCTTTTTTTACTCACCTTTTATTGTCTAGCTAGTTTTATAATGAAAGAGCACGTTTCCTTATAGTTTTAGGGGATGACAACTTCACAGCTGCAGTGTTGTCATGACTTATCTATCATATTTCTGTCCACACTTAGTGTGTGTGTGTGTTGGTTTCTTCCCCTCCCTAGACTCTGATGGTTATCACAGGTGCCAGTAAGCATGATCTGGGCAGTATGAGCAGCTGTTATCTTCCTCTCTCTGAGTCTGGCACACCCATGATGCTCGGGGTCTTTGCCAGTATTGGCTCTGCCACCGCCGAGGGCTCCAAGGGACTGCTGGCTGCAATCCCCGCTGGCATTGAACTGATGCTCAACACACCTAGGTATGTCTTTTACTGGCTCTCAAAGGGAATGGTAACATGCCCAACTCCACTGTTCCCTATGATGACACTGCTATGTCACAGTGGCGGCTAAGGGATATCTGCTCTCTCTCTCTCTTTCCAGCTGTATGTTATCGGTGAGGAACGGTCTGTTGGTGATCATCATGCTGATCTCCAGTAGTAAGAGCCTGGCGGAACAGCTGGTGGCCTGTGATGTCAGCGCTGTGCTCAAGAAGTGCCTCGCAGCCTCGCGGCCAGTGAACATGCTGGCCATCATTGCCCTCAACCACATTTCCATGGTCCACAAGCTGGAGAAAAAAGGTTCGATTTCACTGCTCGTCTGAACACACTCCTTCCGGTTATGTGTAGGGGTTCCTAGCTAGCTAGTTGCACATATGCTTTTTCTGCCATGCCTCTTGCATTCCTATAATAGATCCTTCTTCCCACAATAAACGATAAAGAACAGTTTATTGTCCTCTTCTTGTGGGCCTATATCCTAATGGGGACTAAGAAGATTAAGTAAATAAATTATGTTCTGGATATTTTTCCAGAGTCAAAGGATGAGTTGGACTTCAAGGACACAGAGCTGAAGATGCTGGTGGTGAGCCTGAAGGAGATGACGGCAACCAAGGAGGTGATCCTGACGCTGGAGCAGCTGCTGTGCGACGACGCCTCCCAGCTAGAGGAGGAGCGCAACCAGGTGACCCGCAGCCGAGAGACCTACCAGGACCTGGTGCGCCTCATGGACCAGCACCGAGCTGACCGGGCCGCGCAGCTCTCCATCCTCAGGTGAGACTGAGGGGCTTGTTGTGCTGCCTACCGACAGGGTTTAGTTGTTGGAATGTCATGTCAGTGCCTAGATCATGTCATCAGTGTACTGTGTAATGAACCTCCAAAGGGCGTATGTATGTATTTCAAAGGTGCCCTGAGGATAACTAATTTAACACGCACATTTGTATATTCTCTCCTGTAGAATATTGAACAAGTTCTTGGACAATTACCTGGAGGATCTGCTTCCATGGCATGAGAGCATAGAACCATGCTTGTCTTCTATGACCGCATTCATCAATGACCGTGAGGTAGGAAAGATCCTCCATAATTATAAACCCAAAGGCGCGTAGTTATAATTCTCTACGTTTCTATTTTAGATATGTATTCAATTAATGGTTATGTAATTGACACAAGGTTGTTTCCTCTAGGTGGTCCAGCTGCTCATCCGCTTCCTGTATCGCCTGGCCTCTGTGAACAAAGACTATGCCGTAGTGATGTGTCGTTTGGGCACGAAGGACGCCCTGGTCAAGGCGCTAGACAAGCACAGTATCAACCTGCTGTTGGTCACAGAGCTGCGGGACTTGATCACAGACTGTGAGAAGTACGCCAGTCTCTACAAGAAAATGACCACCAGCGTTCTGGCTGGTTGCATACAGGTTTAATACAAATTCTACTATCTTACCTATTCAGTCAGTTACAAGACTAGGTTTTTATATTGTAAAATTCTACATTTTTATATAATTTTTTACTTGTGGGTCTTTGAAATGTTCCTTCAATAGTGGGTGCCACATTTGGCTTGCAAGTGTCATGCTACTCTGTTGCTAATAGCTAATTTGTAATCTCTGCTGTCCTTTCTAACCAAATACAGATGGTTTTGGGCCAAATAGAGGAGCATCGGCGAAGCCACCAACCAATTAACATCCCCTTCTTTGACATCTTTCTGCGCAATCTGTGCCAAGGTGTGTTTAAAAAAATATATATATATCTCTATCTTACTTTTAGCTAACTCAAATTACAAGTGAATACTAGCCTTGTATAGAAATGGTGCCAAAATAAATAATGTCGTTACTTTTGTATTCTTTTTTTTTTTTCATAAAATCAAGAAATGAGTACTGGTAGATTTATTTACTTTAACCAAACATCCTTTGAAGTTTTTATTTAGCCTCAAAGTTAAAGTACAACTTGTAAACTGTCATTCTTTGTCTGTGACCATTAACAGGATCTAGTGTGGAACTCAAGGAGGACAAGTGCTGGGAGAAAGTGGAGGTTTCCTCTAATCACCATCGAGCCAACAAGCTCACAGACAAGAACCCTAAAACGTACTGGGAGTCCAATGGCTGCACAGGTTCCCATTTTATCAACATCTACATGCACAAGGGGGTGGTGATTAGGTACGTCCACACATCACTTTGGCCATACAGAGGGTTTAGAATGTTGGTATTTTTAATCTTGATTTATGCAAATTGCACTTTTTTTTAAAAAGACAATTGAAAATGAAGCACACCTGTGTTGCCCACTTTTACCTTGCCTGTATACTGAAACTTTTGTTATTGCCTTGTTCATGTGTCTGGATTTTTATGCTAGACTGCATGCTCTCAAACAACTGTGGTTACCTCAATGACATTGATATTTGTACTTTAAACCTTTTTTTTTTTTTTACTCTTAACTACTTACTGTAAGTAAATTTTCTCCTTTTCTTGATTAACTCAGGCAATTGGCAGTGCTTGTGGCCAGTGAAGACTCCAGCTATATGCCTGCCCGCATGGTAGTACTTGGAGGAGACGACCCCACAAACATCAACACAGAGCTGAACACAGTAAGTAGCTGTATAAGCAGACCGGAGTAGGAAACTTTTGGAAATAGGTTACATTTACCATCTTGTCTTTAAGGTTTAAGCACCGCACCCACCCAACTCTTTGTTTTTACAGGTCAATGTGCCTCCTTCAGCCAATCGCATTGTGTTGCTGGAGAACATGACCCGCTTCTGGTCCATTGTGCAGATCAGGATCAAGCGGTGTCAGCAGGTGGGCTGTGGAATCATGAAAATTTGAATTTCAGTTTACTTCCTGAATTGACATGGTACTAATCCCAACTCTGGTCAGCAGGGAGTCTCCTTTAAAATTTTGAACCTGCTCTTCCCACCAGGGTGGCATTGACACAAGGGTCCACGGCTTTGAGGTGCTGGGACCCAAGCCCACCTTCTGGCCCGTGTTCAAGGAGCAGCTCTGCTGTCGCACCTACCTCTTCTACACCACTAAGGCCCACACCTGGTGCCAGGAGATCCTGGAGGACAAGGCCCAGCTGCTGCAGCTCTTCAACAAGTAAGCCTGTCTCTACTATACACGATACTGCAAATTACACGGACCCCCTGACTGTGCTAACCTGGCCTGGTGTGTGTCTGCAGACTGAACAGCGCTCTGCGACATGAGCAGATGTTTGCTGATCGTTTCCTGCCTGATGCCGAGGCAGCGGAGGCTCTGGGACGTACCTGCTGGGAGGCCCTCATCACCCCCATCGTACAGAGCATCACCATCTCGGGTAACTTTTGGAGTCTGTCTCACTCTGTCCCTCTCGCGCACACACTTCCTGCACTTCAGCTAGCTTCTATCAATCATACATTACAAATAACTTGCTTCTCTTCTCCACTCCCAACAGAGACCCAAGTCCTCAGTCCCCTCTCCTGGCTGCTCAGTGAGTACCTTGACAACGCAGAGTCAGCCAGGCGCTGCAAGAGCCGGGCAGCCATCTTCAACTCCCGCGTCCGTCGCCTCACCCACCTACTGGTTCATGTGGATACCAGCAGAGTGGACACAGAGGAGCTCAAGCCGCCCATCAAGTGCAGTGAGTAATCCTGTAACGCTATACCTTACCACGCATTTACTTCTGATAAACACTCAAGGCTGCTATTGCTCTTTTCTCTGTCCAGCTTCTCAACCTTCAGAATAGTGAACTGACAATTATTGCCCCTGGAAATGGGTGCTGGGAATTGCCAATCAAAATGAGCTGAGAATACATCTTAGTAGACTAGATTTTGCATGGTAGTTAAAAATTTGGAAATGCGAGCGTATTGAAACTTACTTTACTTATAATATTTGGTAGACACCACTCATCAAGTCTTCCGTATTTCAAGGTATTTCTTTTGTTTTCAGAAGGTATCAACCGAAGCAAAGATTTAAAGAGTAAGTAACAGTTTAGAGGCTAATGTACTGCATTTCGTTTTAAGTTATTCTTCCAGCTCAATGGCACCCCCATTTTTTTTAAAATATATATATATATATTTTTTAATATATAACTAATGACTGCAACATTCCGCTTTCCTCCCACACGCAACCCTCCAGTTTCAGTTGAAAATGATCAGGACGATGTGTTTGATTTTTGTTTCTTTGTTGTTTTTGGCTGCAGATTGTTTTTACCCTGATTTTATCTCAAACCTTTTGTTTAGAAGGTAACTGAATTGTCATTTACTTTCAGATGGAAAAGAGGGAAAGAACAAAGATGCAGCCGCTGTCTCCTCTTCCTCCTCCTCAAACTCTGTCAAGCCGAAGATGAAGAACACCAGCAGTATTGCAGGGATAGCACTGTGTTGGCAGGGCGTTGTACAGAGACAGGTAAGCCACTCCTTTATCTCTAAAACCGCTGAGGCCCATTATAAACCTACTCTGATCTAATGTCCTTGAAGTAAGTTGGTGTAGTAACTCTAAAAAAAGGTTTGAGTCTAGATGGCATCACTAAATGAGTCTTTGGCAGGATTTCAAAGTTGGAACTCCTAGATAAAAACTTTGGAGTGATGACTTAATACATGTTTAACAGGTTAAGAAGTTTTTGGACTCTACGTGCAGCCTGCCAGACTTTGTGGAGCGCTACAGGAACATGTACCTCCGTCTGAAGAATGCCATGGAGGAGCTGTTTGGCCAACAGACAGCATTTGTGCTGGCTCTCCGCCACGGCTTCTCTGCTGCTCTCCTACAGCTCTCCATCCTCACTGCCATGCACGTGAGTTATACTAGACAACCTATACTCAATACTACTTGGGTCATATTAGGGCATGCAACAGAAAACACAGTTCTTCCCCGTTCCAGTCATTTTTCTTCTTTTTGGTGCCTAATGAACGTGACCCGGCAGTGCACCGTTAACACATCTATTCTCCAGATCACTGCTCTTTGTGTAGGTTGAATTCTCCATCTCTGTTTGCAGGTGAGCGAGCGGTTTGCCCAGTACATCGACTTGATGATCCAGGAGAGTGGAGTGGACTCTGGCAACGTGGAGACTCTTAACCAGTTGCAGCAATTCCTAGAACCCATGCTCTTCCTCTCCGGCCTGGAGCTGGCCAACACCTTTGAGCACTTTTACAGGTAAGGCCATATTTCTATCCCTGTAGTTGGTAAGGTCCATCTAACACCATTTATCATTCTGAAAAGGACCATATTGTACCTGAGTCTCAATCCATCTTGTTTCCTCCTCCATAGGTACTACCTGGGTGACAGGCTGCTAGGCCAGGGCAAGGTGTGGCTGGAGAGTGCTGTCATAATGCAGATAGGCACCTGCTTTCCCAACCGCTTCCCCCAGCAGATGCTGAAGAACCTGAGTGAGTCTGAGGAGCTGCAGCAGGAATTCCACCTCTACCGCCTCCAGCAGCTGGACAAGACCCTTCAGGATGTCGACGAGGAGGTGAGCAGAGGACGAGAACTACTATTGTATCAGGCCCTGCAATGTTTTTCCTTTAAAAAAGAAAACATAGATATATAGCTGATGCTCGTTTCCAAAGCAGCATACACATGTTACGATGTGATATGGGCTCCTGGGAATCCAACCAATAACAAACTATTTTTGTCCTTTGCTGTGCTACAGATGATGGATGATCAGCCATCAGAGCCTGAGGAGGAGAGTGAGGTGAAGGTGCTGATCCTGTCTCCTCGCTGCTGGGCTGTCTCCTCCCCCTGCTACATGGACAACCACAGCAGATACTTCCCCAAGCAGCTCTGCACCTACCTGGCAGAGTTTACGGACTTCTACTCTAACAGTCAGTCCCCTTCGGTTATCTCTTTTCAAAAAGTTTGTATGCTATAATTTGTTTGCCTCCTATTGATGTATTTTATTATGTATCATATGTGACTGACGGCCTCGATTCGGTCTTACGTAGCAACATTTTAAATTGTGTTTTTTTACGTTGGATAAAAGACTCGGCTAGAAAATGTTATCATACACTACAGTTGAGCAACAATGGGAAAGTAATTCTGCTTTAAAAGTTAACTTTTAACCCCAGTTTTGAGAACATGGCCCTTGGATGTTTTGGTACACCTACTGGAAAGCTCTTTGTCTACACCCATTCAGCATCGTTCCCACCCTCTTAAGCCTTAGCCCTACCCTTCTCTTTAAGGTTTGACATGTGAGACCAAGTGCTATACAGAGTAAGTATTTTAGTAAACAACCAAATATTTCAAGTCTAAGTGTTAAAAGTAGTATCCTACAATAAGGAAAGAATCCATGTAAAATACACTTGTCTAGTCCTTGGCCTATATCCTAATCTGACTTTGGTGCAGGTCATGTTCTTCACATTAGCGTCCCTGGTAAACACACACTATCAAATAACATCCAAGTTATGTTACGAACATTTTGTGCAACTTCCAGTGTGCGTTTACTGTGAACACTGAGGCTGTACCTGCTTTAAGTTAGTTTTAACCAGTGGCCTACATCAAAAACGGAGAAAATGCATCCCGTAACATTTTAACATGGAAATTAGAGGTTGACCAGAAGGGCCGATTTCAAGCTTTCATAACAATCGGTATTTTTGGACACCGATTTTCCGGTTACTAGTCCAACGCTCTAACCACCTACCTTACATTGCACTCCACAAAGTGCCTGCGTGGCAGGCTGACTACCTGTTATGCGAGGACAGCAAGAAGCCAAGGTAAGTTGCTAGCTAGCATTAAACTTATAAAAAACAATCGATCTTCACATAATCACTAGTTAACTACACATGGTTAATGATATTACTAGTTTATCTAGCGTGTCATGGTGCCTGTTAATTTCTCATTGAATCACAGCCTACTTTGCCAAACCGGTGGTGATTTAGCACTGTCGTTGCACCAAACCTAACCATAAATATTAATGCGTATCTTTAAAATCAATATACAAGTATATATTTTTAAACCTGTTTATTTAGTTAATATTGCCTGCTAACATTAATTTCTTATAATTAGGGAAATTAGACTTAGGGATGCCACCCGTTAGATAAAATACTGAACGGTTCCGTATTTCACTGAAAGAATAAACGTTTTGTTTTCGAAATGATCGTTTCTGGATTCGACCATATTAATGACCAAATGCTCGTATTTCTGTGTGTTATGTTATAATTAAGTCTATGATTTGATAGAGCAGTCTGACTGAGCGATGGTAAGCATTCATTCAAACCGTACTTTCGTGCGTTTTGCCAGCAGCTCTTTGCAATGCTTCAAGCAATGAGCTGTTTATGACTTCAAACCTATCAACTCCCAAGATTAGGCTGGTTTAACCAATGTGAAATGGCTAGCTAGTTAGCGGGGTGTGCACTAATAGCGTTTCATTCGGTGACATCACTCGCTCTGAGACTTAGAGTATTTGTTCCCCTTGCTCTGCAAGGGTTGTGGCTTTTGTGGAGCGATTGGTAACGATGCTTCGAGGGTGGCTGTTGTCGATGTGTTCCTGGTTCGAGGAGAGGGACGGAAACAATACCGTCACACTGGCAATACTAAAGTGCCTATAAGAACATCCAATAGTCGAAGGTATATGAAATACAAATGGTATAGAGAGAAATAGTCCTATAATAACTACAACCTAAAACTTCTTACCTGGGAATATTGAAGACTCATGTTAAAAGGAACCACCAGCTTTCATATGTTCTGAGCAAGGAACTGAAACGTTAGCTTTCTTACATAGCACATATTGCACTTTTACGTTCTTCTCCAACACTTGGTTTTTGCATTATTTAAACCAAATTGAACATGTTTCATTATTTATTTGAGGCTAAATTGATTTTGATGTATTATATTAAGTTAAAATAAGTGTTCATTCAGTATTGTTGTAATTGTCATTATTACAAATACATTTTAAAAATCGGCCGATTTAATCGGTATTGGCTGTTTTGGTCCTCCAATAATCGGTATCGGCGTTGAAAAATCATAATCTGTCGACCTCTAGTCATAGCTGTAGTATGAATCTGCATATAGCTAAAGCTAACCAACTAGCTATGTTCAATGTTAGCTAGGTAACATTAGGCTATAACTAGCAATGCAAATAGATTTCTGATTCCAATAATATTACTACACAGATCATACATGATTTGTGTAATAATATTATTGCCAGTTTGCCAGCAAACGGTACGCTTTAACTTGGAATGAAAATGACTTTCTCACAAAATTAGACACTTGTATCTGAAAATGTTGCTCTTCTTACCCGTCCGTATACATGGTTGAACGCATCATAGCAGACGGGCACCATTTGAACTTTGAACCATTTTATTTGTAGGCACTTTTTTTTTTTTTTACCTTTTTATTTAACTAGGCATGTCAGTTGAGAACAAATTCTTATTTTCAATGACGGCCTAGTGGGTTAACTGCCTGTTCAGGGGCAGAACGACAGATTTGTACCTTGTCAGCTCGGGGATATGAACTTGCAACCTTTCGGTTACTAGTTCAACGCTCTAACCACTAGGCTACATTGTTTGTAGCCACATTGTTTGGCCAGAGTTGTTAAGTCACTCCCGTTCACAATTACCGTGGCGTGTGCAGAAAGTAGCCTATCACTTTTTCCAACTTATCTGTCGAAAGTGCCTGTTAAATTTAGGGCATCAATGCTGTTGAGAAAGTAGCAAAATGTTTGTAGTTCTCGATGGCTAGTGTTATATCTTTCAAATAAATTGCACGGTAGAAAGAACACATACTGAGCAGCTCACGTTATAGACAGAAGCATACCACATGGCAGACCCATCCAAACTCATCTCCCGGCATGTCCAGCCCATCCATTATCTCAGAGACATATGCCTAGTTTCCTGAAACGAGTCACGTATGCCAAAATCTCATCAGAACCAGTCCGTTATGGCATCTTTCAGAACGAAAGTGCTCGAGGCTAAACGCTGAGTGATGTGTGTTTGTCTGCAGGCCAGTGCATGTACAATCTGACCCACAGTAAGCCCCGGCGTCTACAGTGGACCTGGCTGGGCCATGCAGAGCTGCGCTACGGCACCTGCACTCTCTACGTCTCCACCCTGCAGATGTACATCCTCCTGCAGTTCAACCACCAAGCGGTAACTAGATGACTGGGGGGGGGTACAGTGCAATGCACTATGGGGAGTTGAAGTAATACATTTTCTCCTTTGACAATGGGCTGTTGTCTCTGATACTACCGCCTGTTGTATTTTATTTCAGGATGTATCTGTGGAGGCTCTTCAGCAGGCCACAGGCCTCTCCCCGACAATGCTGGCCCATGCTCTGTCTCCCCTCATAGCAGGGAAGGGCATTCTCACCCAAGACAGCCCTGACAACAATCTTGTGAAGGGTGAGCTCCTGCTCTTTGTCTCCCCCTGGCTAGCTCTTTCTCTCTGAGCCTTTCACAAATATTCTATGGAGTTACTGTTGATCCCTGTAATCCATCAGATTTTGTGACATTGCATTTACATTTTTACTGACAGACCTCATCTCCTGCATTGTTCCCCAGTTAGATTTTATTTTAGTGACCTTTTGAAATTACTGTTGGCATTTGTCGGTGGAGTTGCACTGAATGTATAGTTTTGTTCTCTGCTCATAGGAGTCCTGAGATTGAACAAAAAAGCTCTGTCTCAGAGTTTGGAAAACCACAGCTATTGCTACCTGCTGCCCAAGCAGACGTACCTGAATGTGGATGAGGATGCTGCCCGCTCGCTGGAGAGGAAGAGGAACTTCATCTACTGCCTCATCATCCAGATCATGAAGGCTGAGAAAGAGATGCACATAGACAACCTGGTGTTCAGAGTAAGGCCATGTTTCCTCCCCATGTCCTTTTTCATGTGTGACCAATGGAGATCCTCAACTGAACCTATGTAGTGGTAGTATAGACGTCCATCCCTCCGTGGTTCAGGACCAGCTTTATTTGATGGGCCAGATACTAGCAGCTGGTGTCTTATGTACTACTTTTCTCACTTGTCCTCCCCCAGGTGTTGGACACGTGTCAGAAGCGGGAGGTGACTCGTTCCCCGGGCTCAGTTCGTTTCAGCTGCAGCACTACAGACGTGCTGTCCTGCGTCATGCATGTCATCAGCAAGGGCTACATCAGGCGCAACGAGGACAGCCCCCACATCGTGGAGTTCCTGCCTGAGGACCCCTCCACTCCCCAGAAGGGCCAAGCGCATTTCTCCTTCAGCAAGGCTGAGCTGAAGAATAACCCCAGCAGCAGCAACGCTGACATCAGGTGTGCGGACTGGCCTTGACCTAGTGGGGGGAAAGAATTTTAATGTGGATGGCTGGTGTGGCCTCTGGGGAGATTCTGCATCTCGGGGCTAGTTTGGTTTTTGAATTGTAGGGAAGGAGAGTAGACTAGATTAACAGGCCTTTTCCATTTATGTCCCACTGCCTTAGGCATTGGATAAATGCTTTAATAAATAACCAATTGGGTTGAGGTCTTCAGTCCTGTTACAGCACATATTTGTGACATATGTTCTCGTTCTGTCCTACTTAAGCTTTTAAATGCACTTTGACCTTAACTGTGGCTGCATGGCAATGCCCACCAATGTCAGTAATTTCATATTCAGGATGACCACTGATGCTGTTCATCTAAGCCATTACTTTCCAAGAAACCCATGGCTCTACTCAAACAATAAATGCAACATAAAAAATAATCTAGGCTCTTATACAAATATGTTCAGGAACAGGCAAAATATGCCAGTGAATGTTTTATTATAAATAAAGAAAATTGATCAACTTTGAACCATGTTTGTTGCTTTCTTTGTGTTATAATGAAATAGTCTAGAAATGTTGTGTGGGGTGAGATATTTTCTAACGAAGATTCCAAAATCAGTCACGCTGTCATTAAAATCACACTTACTACTAACCTGATGACTAAGTTTTGCTTGTCAATAAGGATGTTATGGTTACTCACTAAGTAACACATGCTTGTTCTCTTAAAGGAGAGCATTTCCAATGTAATCATACTAAACTCTGACACCCTCACTTTTAATAAGTTAAGATTTCCATAGTTGTAAGTACCCTTGTGACCCACTGTGTCTCCTCCTGCAGCCTGGAAGGCATCATTGCAGCCCCTCCGAGTGCAGAAGATGGAGTCCTGGAGGCTGTCCTATTGTCCATGGGCCGGACCATGAACCAGGAGGAAGTCCGGCAGCTGATGCAGCGCACCGTCCAGCAGGTCTCTGGCACTCTGAGTTTGGACCTGGACCGGGCTGAGCACCTGTTGGTCCACTGCAAGTGGAACGTGGATGTGCTGATCCAGCGTTACACAGACGACCCAGACTCCCTGGTTTTAGCTGCCGGGCTAAAGGGCCTGAACCCCCAGCCGCCCCCTAGCCATGTGGCCAGCTGCCCCGTGTGCCTCATCTCCCAAACAGGGGAGGCAGAGCCTGCCCCCACCCTCTGCTGCATGCACTACTGTTGCCGGGTCAGTCACCTTACACATTTTTCTACCCCTTTTCAGACTTTTACATTTTTTAAAATCTTGCACGGATACTTTAATTCTAAAGTCTAAGCTGTTGGGGAGCGAGGGTTCTACACTGACATGGAATCGTTTTAAGATGGTCATACTATAGATAATTTAGCTATTTGATTCTGAATTTCAGTACCCCTTCAGGAATAAAATATTTATTTGATGATAAAATATTGAATTTGTTAGTTACTACTATAGCCTAGAGAAACGCATTGAATAACACATTCATAAATGGTAAAAAAGGCCGTCAAAAACCAATCATAAGGAACCAGATTTAAGTGTTTGTCTTATCTAGAAGATATAAGAAAGCTCAGGAAATAAATATTTTTTTACACATTTAACTCTTTTATTTTTGGAGGGGTTAGGCATAAAACTACCTTCAAACTTCCGTTATTTAAATATTTTTTTTATAAACAGTACCGGTTACCTTCAGACGAGTCCTGTGACCTTTTCTGTAGTGGGTCACAATAGTTTGTAGCCAGCTGTTTGCATGTCAACGGTACCGACTTCAGACGAGTCCTCTGACACTTGTGGGGGTCGGTGACCACTTGTGTACGTGAGAGTCTCCCCCTTTCCATAGTGGTCATAAGAGTTTGTATGTCAAACTGTTGGGACGCTACAGACGTTTGTGAGAATTAACTCTAGGGGGTTAAGGATGAATGACGCTGTACATACTGAGTAGTAACATCTTCTCCTAATTCATGTGTACAGTTTGTCAGGACTCATTTGATGATTATTTACGGTGCCGTCGGAAAGTATTCAGACCCTTTGACTTTTCACACTTTGTTACGTTATAGACGTATTCTATAATTGATTAAATTGTTGTTTTTGTCCTCATCAAACTACACACAATACCCCATAATGACAAAGCAAAAATAGGTTTTAACCAATTGTTTTTGCAAATTTATAAAAAATAACTATCACATTTACTTAAGTATTCAGATCTTTTACTCAGTACTTTGTTGAAGCACCTTTGGCAGCGATTACAGCCTTGCGTGTTCTTGGGTAGGACGCTACAAGCTTGGCACACCTATATTTGGGGAGTTTCTCCCATTCCTCTCAAGCTCTGTCAAGTTGGATGGGGAACGTTGCTGCACAGCTCTTTTCAGGTCTCTCCAGAGATGTTTGATTGCGTTCAAGTCCGGGCTCTGGCTGGGCCACTCAAGGACATTCAGAAACTTGTCCTGAAGCCACTCCTGTGTTGTCTTGGCTGTGTGCGTAGGGTCGTTGTCCTGTTGGAAGGTGAACCTTCGCCTCAGTCTGAGGTCCTGAGCACTCTGGAGCAGGTTTTCATCAAGGATCTTTGCTCCGTTCATCTTTCCCTCAATCCTGACTAGTCTCCCAATGCCTGCTGCTCAAAAAACATCCCCACAGCATGATGCTGCCACCACCATGCTTTATCGTAGGGATGGTGCCAGGTTTCCTCCAGATGTGACGCTTGGCATTCAGGACAAATAGTTCAATCTTGGTTTCATCAGACCAGATAAATATTACTTCTCATGGTCTGAGTCATTAGGTGCATTTTGACAAACTCCAAGTGGGCTGTCATGTGCCTTTTACTGAGGAGTGGCTTCCATCTGGCCACTCTACCATAAAGGCCTAATTGGTGGAGTGCTGCAGAGATGGTTGTCCTTCTGGAAGGTTCTCTCATTGCCACAGAGGAACTCTGGAGCTCTGTCAGAGTGACCATCAGGTTCTTGGTCACCTCCCTGACCAAAGCCCCTCTCCCCCGATTTCTCAATTTAGTTGGGCAGACAGCTCTAGAAAGAGACTTGCTGGATCCAAACTTCCATTTAAGAATGATGGGGACCTTCAATGCTGCAGAAATGTTTAACCCTTCGCCAGAACTGTGCCTCGACACAATCCTGTCTCAGCCCTACGGACAATTCCTTCGACCACATGGCTTGGATTTTGCTTTGACATGCAATGTCAACTGTGGGACCTTATATTGACAGGTGTGTGCCTTTCCAAATCATGACCAATAAATTGAATTTACCACAGGTGTAGTCAAGTTGTAGAAATATCCCAAGGATGATCAATGGAAACAGGATGCACCTGTGCTCAATTTTGATCACAGCAAAGGGTATGAATACTTATGTAAAGGTATTTTTGTTCTTAATAAATTAGCAAAATTACTAAACCTGTTTTTGCTTTGTCATTATGGGATGTGTGTAGATTGCTTAGGAAAATGTTGTTTTATTTAATACATTATAGAAGGCTTTAACTTAGCAAAATGTGTAAAAAGTCGAGGTCTGAATACTTTCCGAAGGCCCTGTATGTTTCCTTCCTACAGTCTTGCTGGCAGGAGTACCTCACAGCCAGGATTGAGCAGAACCTGGTGATGAACTGCAACTGTCCAATCACAGACTGCCGTGCGCAACCTACTTCTCAGTTCTTCTTCAACATCCTGACCGACAAAGACACCATTGCCAAGGTCTGTCCCCCACACAACTCAATGAGAGAAAGACACTTATTTTAACCCAAAATGTTGTGTCACATTAGTCTAGTTGTCATATGAAGTGCTGGCTCAGTTTAGCATGGACATTTCTGCCCAGTTTTACAATGTTTGTTTGCGTCTCGTGACTTTAAAACGGCAGTACCTGTCCTTTCGCTGAGCCCCTCTGCTCCTGTCCTCCGTTTTTCCTCCAGTATGAGAACGCGCTCCTCCGGGGCTACGTGGAGTGCTGCTCCAACTTGACCTGGTGCACCAACCCCCTGGGCTGTGACCAGATCTTGTGCAAGGAGAACATCGGCAGCATGGGAACCTGCTCAAAGTGCTGCTGGTCCTCCTGCTTTAGCTGCAACTTCCCAGAGGTTAGCACTGAGCTGTCATACAGTACACAGCTTCATGTCTTCATTCTCATTTGTGTGTTAGGGCTTTAGTAAACATTTTTGGGTTGATTTGTAATATTTTTACTTTAATGGTATTGAATCAGAAATCCATATTTGTATGGTTAGTGATCAAACTTGGTGTAGGGTAAATCTATCGATACATATTTTTCCAGACACTCAAGCAAGCACAGAGTACAGCTTAACCTCCATCTCCCCCAGGCTCATTACCCAGCCAGCTGCAGTCACATGTCCCAGTGGATGGACGATGGTGGCTACTACGAGGGTATGACCATGGAAGCCCAAAGTAAGCACCTTGCCAAACTCATCTCCAAACGCTGCCCCAGCTGCCAGGCCCAGATAGAGAAGAACGAAGGCTGCCTTCAGTAAGTGTAAAGCTGCTGGACCCGTTTTAATCCTCAGCCCTGTTCTGTTGATCTTTTTTTTTCTTTTTTTTCCCCCATCAAACCATTTCAAGGTTTACCAGAAGTATGTTGTAGGGATTTATAGGCTTCACTGTTACTACCACTCCATTTGTTTTTCTTCCAGTATGACCTGTGCCAAATGTAACCATGGATTTTGCTGGAGGTGTCTCAAGCCATGGAAACCAACCCACAAAGATTACTACAACTGCTCAGCTATGGTGAGTCCATATGACTTGATTCAATTAAGTTTGCGCTTCATAAGATTTAGTCCAAATGCAAAGGGTTTCCATGAATTGCAGAGTATTTTCCCCTTTGGTATGTGATATGATCATCCATGTCCAATCCTACATACTTTAACTTCTCTAGGATCCTGGCAAACATCCAGTGAAAATGCAGAGCGCCAAATTCTAATAAATTACTATAAAAATTAAACTTGTGAAATCACACATGCAATACACCAAATTAAAGCTACACTTGTTGTGAATCCAGCCAACATGTCAGATTTTAAAAAGGCTTTACGGCGAAAGCATACGATGCTATTATCTGAGTACACAGACAATCATATTTCAACCCACCAGGCGCGACACAAAACGCAGAAATAAAGATATATTTTAAACCTTACCTTTTGAAGATCTTCCTCTGTTGGCACTCCAATATGTCCCATAAACATCACTAATGGTTATTTTGTTTGATTAATTCCTTTGATATATATCAAAAATGTCAATTTATTTGGCACGTTTGATTCAGAAAAACACCGGTTCCAACACGCGCGACATGACTACAAAATATCTCAAAAGTTACCTGTAATCTTTGTCCAAACTTTCCTGATACAACTTTAGGTATTTTTTTAACGTAAATAATCGATAAAATTTAAGATGGAAAAAACAGCGTTCAATACCGGAGGAAAACGAAGTGGAGCGTGCTTTTCCGGTCACGCGCCTAACAAAGAGTACACTTCCCTCTACACTCTTTCTTAACATCTTGGAACTACCCCTCCCGGATCCAGGAGAATTGTCATCAACTGACACGAATTAGCATAATGCAACGTACACAAAATATTACTAGAAAAGAAAATATTCATATTCATGAAATCACAAGTGAAATATATTGAAACGCAGCTTAGCCTTTTGTTAATCACCCTGTCATCTCAGATTTTGAAAATATGCTTTACAGCCAAAGCAAGACAAGCATTTGTATAAGTTTATCGATAGCCTAGCATAGCATTATGACTAGCTACCTGGTCACAAATCAGAAAAGCAATCAAATTAAATTGTTTACGTTTGATGAGCTTTGAATATTTTCACTCACGAGACTCCCAGTTAGATAGCAAATGTTTCTTTTATCCAAAAATATTATTTTTGTAGGCGAAATAGCTCCGTTTGTTCTTCACGTTTGGCTGAGAAATCGACCGGAAATTGCGGTCACTACAACGCCGAAAAATATTCCAAATTAGCTCCATAATATCGACAGAAACATGGCAAATGTTGTTTATAATCAATCCTCAAGGTGTTTTTCAAATATCTATTCGATAATATATCAACCGGGACTGGTGGCTTCTTAGTAGAATAGAGAGAAACAATGGCCGCATTTGTCCTTTACGCACAAAACACTCTGAGAGACTTCAGCTGACCACTGACGCAATGTTGACGTTCAGGCTCATTTTTCAAAATAAAAGCCTGAAACTATGTATTGTGACACTATACACATTAGGGAAGCCATAGAAAAAGGAATCTGGTTGATATCTCATTCACTGCTCAATAGGGACGCATAGGAACGCAGAGCTTTCTAAATAAGAGAGCCTTCCCGATTGGATTTTTCTCAGGCTTTCGCCTGCAATATCAGTTCTGTTATACTCACAGACAATATATTTACAGTTTTGGAAACTTTAGTGTCTTCCTATCCTAAGCGGTCAATTATATGCATATTCTAGCATCTTGTCCTGACAAAATAGCCGTTTACTTTTGATATTTTTCCAAAAATGAAAATGGTGCCCCCTAGATTCAAGAGGTTAACAGTGCTGCTTAATTTCTCAAAGAAAAGACCTCAACTAATTTCTAAAGACTGTTGACATCCAGTGGAAGCGATAGGAACTGCAAGCCTGCACCTTAGAATTCTGGAATCCCAATGAAAACTCATTGAAAGGAGTGACCTCAACAACAAAACAAAAAATATCTGAATGGTTTGTCCTTGGTTTCGCCTGCCAAATAAGTTTTGTTATACTCAGACATCATTCAAACAGTTTTAGAAACTTCAGTGTTTTCTATCCAAATCTACTAATAATATGCATATCTTAGTTTCTGGGCCTGAGTAGCCGGCAGTTTACTTTGGACACGCTTTTCATCCGGATGTGAAAATACTGCCCCCTATCCCAATTAAGTTAATACAAAACTAAGTAATAAACAAAAGCTCTGATTTCCAATGCAGTGATATTTTTTTGGTCTGTCTGCAGGTGAGTAAAGCAGCAAGGCAGGAAAAGAAGTTCCAAGACTACAACGAGAGATGCACTTTCCACAACCAGGCCAAGGACTTTGCCATCAATCTGGAGAGCAAAGTCTCCTCCATCAATGAAGCCCTCCAAATGAAGTCATTGACATTTGTTATTGATGCCTGCAAAGTACTTGCTCAAGCTCGCAAGGTAAGAGGAAGTAAGCTAATAGGAAAATAACCAACTAATCTGTTGCGACATTGAAGCAATACAGTGTCTCTTGTGTTAAAGAGCATTTTGGAAAAATCTATACCAGCATGTGATTTCACATACAAGCCGGGGTGAAAGGTGGTCCGGTACTGCGTCCTGGGAAAATAAATAGTGGGGTTATTACACCATTATTTCAACTTACTGCAAGTCAGCCGCATGACAAATTAGCAAGTTGACTGGAAACCGAGTGGTATACGCTCCAAAATGCGTTGTGGTTTGTGGAGAACAGTTACATTTTGGGAAGGTGGCTGAGACCAAGGCGCGCATGGACAACAGTGGATGCATCAAGTGTAGGCCCAATGACAAATCGTAGAATGTTATTACGGGGCGGCAGGGTAGCCTAGGGGTTAGAGCATTGGACTAGTAACCGAAAGGTTTCAAGTTCGAATCACGGAGCTGACAAGGTACAAATCTGTCGTTCTGCCCCTGAACAGGCAGTTAACCCACTAGGCCGTCATTGAAAATAAGAATTTGTTCTTAACTGACTCACCTAGTTAAATAAAGGTAAAAAAAATATATACAAAAATAACGATAGGTGTTTTGTAACTAATGTCTCTTTCCATTCATCAAATTGCGGGATGCTGAAATTATTTTGTGAGTGGATGAATAGTCTACAGGAAGGCCTTTGTTAAATGATCGATTGTTTAACAATCGAATGAAACACAATGACTGGTTGTGTTTCTGCCACATTAAAAGGCATAGACGGCGTGTCCATAAGGCTAGGGGGATGATGAGCTTTCCTTAAAGTAAATTGAATTGCATATTCCAGTCTAAAGAAATCAATAAAATAATTATAATTGGGCTACTACACCAGAAAGCATGATTTGGCCATAGAATAATTAGCATTAAAAAAATATATATAAAACCTGTCGATTTTGTTTTATATTGCATAGCCTACAGTCGAAAGGACCCGCAATGTGGGCAGCACGTGCTGCAAATGCCAAATATATGATTGCGTTTTTATTGATTGGTTTGTCAGTGTCTGCAGAGTACTCTATCCCGTAATTTCTGTATTATGTATGTATGTGTCTGTGTGTCTGTGTCTGTATGTGTATATGTATGTGTATGTATGTATGTATGTATGTATGTATGTATGTATGTATGTATGTATGTATGTATGTATGTATGTATGTATGTATGTATGTATGTATGTATGTATGTATGTATGTATGTATGTATGTATGTATGTATGTATGTATGTATGTATGTATGAACCTTGTTAGTATTCAAAAAATATCCATATGACTAATATGGACCTCTTGCCTGACTGCCATGTAGGTGCTGGCCTACTCGTGTGTGTACAGCTACTACAACCAGGACACAGAGAAGATGGATGTGATGGAGCAGCAAATGGAAGCCCTGGAGCTTCACACCAATGCTCTACAGATCCTACTGGGTAAGACCTTCATGAATTCTAGGAAAATCATAGTAAGATTTTGTCAAAGCAGATTGCTATTGAGTATGTTGCAAGCCTCATGGATAAGTTATCGTGTCCCCCCCCCCCAGAGGAGACCCTGTTGCAGTGTACTGATCTAGCGTCCTGCGTCCGTCTCCTGAAGCCTGAGCACCTCAACACTGGCTTGGAACTCATCCGCCGCATTCAGGAGCGTCTGGTGGCCATTCTACAACACTCGACCCAGGTAGGGACTTGCGCGCACACACACTATGAAGAGCAGAACACAAAGTGTGGTGCTAATACTTACTGGATGCATTGTGGTCCAATCAACAGCAAATCATTAGGGTTTCCTCCTGTCTGGTCTCTCCAAACACAGGACTTTCGAGTGGGCTACAACTCCAAAACGGGACAGGAACAGGAATCTGCTCAAGCTTCAAATCTCTCTAAGACCACAGATGCCAACAAAGCGTGAGTACAGAACATTTTGAGAAGTGGATCTCCACATTACCATCTGGATCTAGTAGCATGTTTTTCCTGATTTTCTGTGCTCAAGATGAGACTGGTGTTCTCTCTGCAGGGCTGGAGCCTCTGAGTCTGGTGACTCTGACAACAACAACAACAATGAGGAGGAAGGTGGAGATGAGGCAGAGGAGGATGATGAGTATGACGATGAGGAAGTCCTCGAATGGCATGAAGATGATGAAGATGACATAGACGAGGACGACTTCTTCTCTGATGACGACGAGTCTGAAAACCTTGAGAGGGATTTCAGTCCTTTTGACTAAATATCTGAAAATATTAAAAGGAAGGAAATGTCAATCTGTGCAGGCACTGCAAACACCATATAACTATATTAGAAACAGTACTTAATAAACAAACAAATATCCATTAGAGAGCTTTGGTAACAGGAAAGCCATGGTCTTGTTTAAAGTGAGGCTGGCTGTGAGCCTTCACATTTCCGTTCAGCCTGTTTGTGCTGATCTTTCACAATTTTTGTCCCATGCCACAACTGCAATTGTTAGGGGCTAGGGGCGTACACTTACTTTTTCCTCTTATTGTTTATCAAATAGGTTTGAAATCCTAGAGCCTTTGATTATTTTTCACGACTGTTTTGAAGCCGATGAGGGTTCCATGATCATCATGCATAATGAAGGATCCCTGTAAGAAGATATATTTGGGAGGTGTGGCCGTATACTTCGGAACAAAGCCCATACTTTTGTTTAATACAGATGCTGCATTTTGATTTATCCAATAAAGGGATTTATAATCCAGTGCTAGGATGGCTGTCTTAGTTTTAAGTTAATGGTTTTTATATCTGTTGTATACTGACATGTTGAGTTGGCATATGTCGTTCATTACCAAATGGTTTGCCTTGGTTTATTTTTTAATACATGGATATATGCCTTCAAAAATGATAAAGAACACAATTAATCAATTGATTTCCATAGTGAAAGTTAATACTGTTCAATTATATTTGGTTTGTTTAGTAGCCTACTAAAGACATCAGTTAAAACAATGTTTTGTTTGAAGAGTGAAACATTTTCATGCATCTGGGTTAAAGGTTTGCAGGGGGTGTAAGATATTTGGTGTGTCTGGCAACAAGCCACAGCCCATCAGACTGACATCAGAAACATGTCGCCACCTCTTAACCTCTGCATATAACGGATTGAAAGTATCATAGCTCATGCATTATTTGCTAAGCGAAAACCTACATGCTTTTTTTCTTTCTGGAAAATAGCATTGATTTTTGTACATGTCAATGTTCATCTGTTTAATGGGTTGAGAGGTATCTGATATCTCAACATACTTTGCTCATTGAAGTTGAGATATCCTTATTCATACTGAGCATCTTCCAAAATGTTATCTTTCTGATCTCATTGTTGAAGTTGTGCATCTTCAGCTGACTAAATAAATGCTTTTTCTGCTACCGTACTAGAGTGATTTCATAACTATTACCTGATTTTAAATTAGAAGCCATCCAGCGAGGCAACCCACTTTTCTCTTTTATGAAAGTCAATGAACTAAGTAGACCAGTGCGTAACCACGGGCAAAACCGATGTGATTAGTTTAGATAGTTGACATGTAAGCTATATTTCGTCTGCAATATTTATTGAAAACATACATTTGCACAATGACCACTTCTCTCAAATACATCGTTGCAGTTGTTGGTCAGCTAGCTAACGAATTTTAGCCATATTAGCATTAATATGAAATCCGTCATAACACACAAGACATGGTATCAAATGGATGACCTGCCCAAAGACTGTCAAGGACATCAACCACCTGTGCCACGGGCCTATTCATCCCGCTATTATCCAGAAGGCGAGGTAAGTACAGCTGCATCAAAGCTGAGTCAGAGGGACTACAAAACAGCTATCTCAAGGCCATCTGACTGTTAAATAGCCATCACTAGTCCGCTTCCACCCGGTTACTCAACCCTGCACCCTAGAGGCTGCTTGGAATCACTGGCCACTTTAATAATGGCAAGCTAGTCACTTTAATGTTTACAAACTGCTTTACTCTTTTCATATGTAAAAACTATATATTCTACTGTGTTTCAGTCAATGCCACTCTGACATTGCTTGATCTAATATTTATATATTAATTCCTTTATTTTACTTTTAGATATTTGTGAATCGATACTACTGCACTGTTGGAGCTAAGAACACAAGCATTTCGATAGACCTGCAATAACATCTGCTAAATATGTGTATTTTATTTTATGAAACAAGCTGAATGGAGCTATTGACCATTCCCCACGTGTCAGTTTCTTGTCATTCTTGCTAGCAATCTGGCCATCCAGAATCACAAGCTAATTTCTCCATGGAAGCGCACACATCGTTTTCGTGACGTTGACAGACCATATAAATGCATTTACCAATGTCTACATTCGTTTTTGCCGCATTTATTCTATTAAAACATACTTTTAAATTATATTACATGAGATAAATATACAAATTAAATAACACTTTTTCCTTAAAGTACACTTTTTTGAGATGACTAATGTTATTGTCCCCACTACAACAAAATACTTAAATGCATGTCATTTTGTCCTTGAAACATGTAATTGAAAAATGTAGAATTCCATTCATTCCTATGGAGGACTGCTCCGAATGGGCAATACCAATATGGCCGAATGGTGGCTCGAAAGCCTCTCAATAGCACCGCGAAGTGGACGCGTCATAATACCCATACAATCTAGCGGTAAAATCCGGTAGTGGTTTCAATCGTTTTTCCCCCATTAATTTTACATCTGGGATTTTAGAACTACTTCATATAGTCTGTGTTTCGTGTAGGCTGGTGTGACGTTTTGATAGCCATGTAAATTCTCTCTTGGACAAGGTGAGTTTTCTCAATATATTCGCCGAAATGTACTCAACAAAATGCTAATTAGCAACAGATAACACCTAAAATACGACCAAAGATGCGTATAACTAAACCAAGAGTCCACAACCTGTCGTTTGAAATGGGAATATTAGGCAGAGGAGGATGACGAGGGCCAAGCACAAGCCACCGAGATCCTGTAGCCTAATATTTGCATATTTCCGTTGGGGAACGCCTACTCTGAAGTGCGCGTGTGCAATAATTCAATTCGCCTTTGCTCAACTAAACGCATTTTTTTTTTTACTTTGTCAAATGGTAAAGTCCACATAACTTCGTCCACTCTGTGCATAATAGATTCTAGTTTTGTGACCAGAACTGCATTGGGATCAAATGTTTCATCGATGAGTAAATTAGCAGAATGTTGGCCAAAATCCATCTCGTTTCTGCCGGCCACTTGGCTTCTTCTCGCTACCATATTTGGTAGTGAGTGGAAACCCCAGATGCTTCACATTTATACATCTGGTGAAATATCTGTCTCATTGTTCTATCAGTGCTACAACGGTAGTTGACAACAAATTCCTGCAGGAAGCTCCTCACGTCATCTCTAGCCGACGTCAGCTACCGTTTTATATATATATATAAAAAAAAATGTAACCTTTATTTAACTAGGCAAATCGGTTAAGAACAAATTCTTCTTTACAATGACGGCCTACCCCGGCCAAACCCTAAACCGGATGACGCTGGGCCAATTGTGCGCCGCCCTATGGGACTCCCAATCACAGCCGTTTGTGATACAACCTGGAATCGAACCAGGGTCTGTAGTGACTCCTCTAGCTCTGAGATGCAGTGCCTTAGACCACTGTGTCACTCGGGAGCATTCAACAGCGCGATCGGAGACCTTTGTGCTCTATCCATGAATTTACATCCCCTTTCTCTGTCTTAGCTAGCCACTGGCTACACTTTTTAGATAGGTAGTTTAGCAGAGCAGTATAAATATAAAACATTTGTTTGTTTTACTTAGACTAGATAATTGTTTTGTACTGTATGTCGTATTTGGTGGCTATTTCAGATATTATAGCGTTTTTCAAGGATGAGTATATGAGCATTAAAAGGGGAGAAGACCACTAGAAGTCTGGCCATGTGAAGTAGTGCAGCCATTGTGAGGGGCAATTTACCGGTTTGGTCAGGGCCAGCATGAGGGATAAAGTTTATCCCGTGTCAGTGAGTGTAGCTATTAAGTTAAGTTTTAGCATCTAGCAATACAATGTGTTCTATACCACTGTCAACATTCTACTTGGAAAGAGCCACTTGATCAATTATATCAGGGGTGTCAAACTCAAATACCCAGTGGGCCAAAATGTAAAACCTGAACAAAGTCACGGGCCAACATTGAACAATTAACCTTTTAATATGGACCCAAACAAGTTTTGCTTTAACATTGAATATGGAACAAGCATCGCTTATTACCATACAATATATAATTTAATAGTGGAGACATGCAAAATCGAATTTCAAATGAAAAAACATATCAATGGCATTCATTTATTAAATAAATAAAATGTAAATAAAAATTGTATGCCTCTTTTCTATTTGCAGCCTTCTGATTTAAATACCAAAATAAACTTTTTCCACTGGCTAATAATTTTACAAATAAAATGATAATAAATCAATCAACCATTCAAGCCCATGCCTTGTAGCAAGAAAAAGTGCATAAAGAAAACGTTAATTATTGCACACTGGTCTAATCTGATGTGCCCAAGCCAGATACCTGGCATCTCTTCTTGGATGCTAGTTCATCAATGTCTGGGCTCAAGCTCTGAGCTGAAGAAATCCTCAGTATCGAGCGAAGATGTTCATCAGTCAGACGTCTCCTGTGAGTTGTTTTGGTCATCTTCATCGAGGAGAAAAGTTGCTCGCATAGATAAGTGCTGCCGAACATGGAGAGCATCTGAGCAGCTTGGGTGCGGAGCTGAGGCATTGTGTCAGGGATGAACCGTGGAAACTGTGCGGCGCCCACAGCATCATACTTTGACTTCAGCGTGTCGTTGCACTGGAGTTCAATCAGCTCCATTTGGATGTTGGTTGGTGCATTTTCCACATCAACTGCGAAGGGATTACTAAGCAGTTCAAACTTGCATTTCTGGGCATCGAAGTCGGCCGGCTAAACTCAGCGGCGAGAACACTGAGTTTTTCAGCAAACTGTGCGCATGGGAACACGGCGGTAGAGATCTGCGCTTTTATGGATTGGCAGCAGGGAAAATGGCAAGGGTTTCCTTGCAGCATCTGATTCTCCCACAGGCACAGTTTAGTTTTGAAGGCCCTCACTGCAGCGTACATGTCTGTGATGATGCGCCCCCGCCCCTGAAGCTGCAGGTTCAGCGCATCGAGATGGCTCGAGATGTCACAGAGAAAGGCCAGCTCACACAGGAACTTTTGCTCCCGGAGCTCTGCTGTATTCTTCCCTTTGGTTTCCAGGAATTGACATATTTCCTCACGCAGCTCGAAACATCTGTTCAGTACTTTTCCTCTGCTTAGCCATCTCACCTCTGTGTGATACGGCACGTCTGCGTATTCCGAACCACACTCCTCCAGAAAAGATTTAAACTGGCGGTGATTTAGACCTTTGGCTCTTATAAAGTTAACTACCTGTGTTACTGTGGTCATAACATGTTCCATCTTTAGGGCTTTGGCACACAGTGCTTCCTGATGTATGATGCAGTGGTAAACAGTTAGCTCAGTTCTCTTCCCGCATCTTCTCCCGAACCATGCCCACCAGTCCACTCTTTTTACCGCACATCGCTGGCACACCATCTGTCGTTAATCCAACGAGTTTATCCCACGGCAGCTTTATTTCAGTTACACATTTGGAAACCTCCTCAAAGATTTCCTTTCCTGTGGTTGTGCCGTGCATTGATTTGAATCCTAATAGCTCCTCCGTAACACACAGATTTGAGTCCACTCCACGGATGAAGACTGACAGCTGAGCAGTATCAGATGCGTCGCAGCTCTCATCCACAGCGAGGGAGAACGCAACAAAATCTTTTCCCTTTTCCATCAGCTGGTCATACAGATTGATGGCAAGATCACATGTGCGATCAGCTACTGTGTTCCTGCTCAGGCTCACGTTTGAAAATGCTTGTTTTTTCTCTGGGCATACGAGGTCACAAACCTTCATCATGCACTTTTTCATGAACTCTCCCTCATTAAAGGGCCGGGCTGATTTTGCGATCTCTGCTGCCACTATATAACTAGCCTTTACAGCAGCCTCGCTTTGTGATGTGGCTTTTTTAAACATATTCTGTTGTGAAACCAAACTTCTTTTCATCTCCTCTACTTTCTGGCTCCTTTGAGTCATGTCCAGGTCCTTGTATTTGTCATGGTGTTTCGTTTCATAGTGTCGTCTAATGTTGTACTCCTTACTTACAGCCACGTTGACTCCACAAACAAGACAAACAGGTTTGTCTTTTACATATGTAAACAGATATTCTGCCTCCCACTTGTCCAGAAAGCTCCTGTTTTCTGCCTTTCTTTTCGCCATTTTTGGGAAGGGTTAGCTCGACAGTTGTAGCGTCTATGTTGCTATGACTACTGTCACAGAGGAGAGAGCGTTTCTGGGTCCTGTCCTGATTGGCGCGCGAAAACAGCAGAGCATTATGGGATTCGTAGTATTAGTGGTGAATGCGCTGTATAATACCGGCGGGCCAGCTCTAGTAGTAATTTGGTATTGTCTCGCGCGCCAAATATAATTACCCCGCGGGCCAAATTTGGCCCACGGGCCAGAGTTTGACACCCATGAATTATATCATCATTAACCAGATTACCCCGGATACTAGACTTCTATGAGCGATAACTCAGTTCTAGAAGGTTGTCATTGATGCAAATTAATCTACTGATAGCTACTTTGTTGGGGGAAAATGTACTTTCTATGCCTGTGATATGTGGCTGTCCCATCTAGCTATCTTAAAATTAATGCACTAACTGTTAGTCACTAAATGACTGAAATGTAAATGTAATGACCAGAGTCATGCATTCACACAGTCTTGATTTATAGGATCCTTTCCACTATAGAATTGTCAAGTGGTAATACCCCAAGTTATCAATTAAACGTTTATGGAAAAACTGCACTTAAATATTCTACAGCTGTAATGTCATCAATCAAATCAAACTTGATTTAAATGGCACATTTCTTACAACGACTGCATTTCAAAGTGTTCAGTCGTTGGATTGGGTGTTGTCTGTAAAGTGGGGCACAGACAACGAAGAGGGGGGCATCAAATGGCTACAGAGATGGATGTGCATGAGTCAGGGCTTTGGATCACGGAGTCTGGGATCCAGGGTGGCTTACCGGATGGTCTGGTGGGCACCACAGCAGTGGTGGGGATCAAGTGTCCCTATGGTGCAAAAGTGACCACACCATTGAAGAGGTAGTGAAGTCGAAGGATTTATATATTTCTATATCATGGAGGGAGGGTCTTACAGCCTCCATGAGGTCCAAAGGCAGCTCCACATCACTGGAAGGGACACCTGCCTCTTTGTTGTGTGGACCACCAAAGCCTCCATCACTATCCCCATCAGGGTAAAGACCTCTGGCAGACTCATATTGCCCCTCCTGTTAGTACCTGTTTTCAGGGAAGCTAATGGTCCAAAAATATTCCACATAGTTCACATACTAAGTACTAAGTACTAAGTACTTTGTTGAAGCACCTTTGGCAGTGATTACAGCCTCGATTCTTCTTGGGTATGATGCTACAAGCTTGGCACACCTGCATTTAGGGAGTTTCTCCCATTCTTCTCTGCAGATCCTCTCATGCTCTGTCAGGTTGGATGGGGAGCGTCGCTGCACAGCTATTCAAAATGATTTAACAAACACTTTTTTGGTTACTACATGATTCCATATGTGTTATTTCTTAGTTTTGATGTCTTCACTAGTATTCTACAATTTAGAAAATAGTACAAATAAAGAAAAACTCTTGAATGAGTAAGTGTGTCCAAACTTTTGACTGGTACTGTATATAATGTGTGTTTATATATGTGTGTGTGTAATGGGATGTATAAACATTATGGACAGTATGTGGATAGAATATGTAGTATATCTGAAGAATGCGCAGGATAGAATAGCATATGTACAGTAGTAGTTGAATAGAATGACCTTGACTAGAATACAGTATATACAGTTGAAGTTGGAAGTTTACAAACACTTAGGTTGGAGTCATTAAAACTCGTTTTTCAACCACTCCACGAATTTCTTGTTAACAAACTATCTCATTGTAGAGTTAGTTAGGACATCTACTTTGTGCATGACACAAGTAATTGTTCCAACAATTGTTTACAGACAGATTATTTCACTTATAATTTACTGCATCACAATTCCAGTGGGTCAGAAGTTCACATACACTAAGTTGACTGTGCTTTTAAACAGCTTGGAAAATTCCTGAAAATGATGTCATGGCTTTAAAAGCTTCTGAAAGGCTAATTGACATTATTGAGTAAATTGGAGGTGTACCTGTGGATGTATTTCAAGGCCTACCTCCAAACTAAGTTCCTCTTTGCTTGACATCATGGGTAAAATCCAAAGAAATCAGCCATGACCTCAGAAAATAAATTGTAGACCTCCACAAGTCTGATTCATCCTTGGGAGCAATTTCCAAATGCCTGAAGGTACCATGTACGCAACAATAGTACGCAACTATAAACATGGGATCACGCAGCCGTCATACCGCTCAGGAAGAAGACGCGTTCTGTCTTCTAGAGAAAAACGTACTTTGATGCGAAAAGTGCAAGTCAATCCCAGAGCAACAGCAAAGGACCTTGTGAAGATGCTGGAGGAAATAGGTACAAAATAATCTAGATCCACAGTAAAACAAGTCCTATATCGACATAACCTGAAAGGCCGTCAGCAAGGAAGAAGCCACTGCTCCAAAACCACCATAAAAAGCCAGACTAAGGTCTTCAAATGCGCATTTTTGTACTTTTGTACTTTTTGGCCATAATGACCATCGTTATGTTTGGAGGAAAAAGGGGGAGGCGTGCAAGCCGAAGAACACCATTCCAATCATGAAGCACGGGGGTGGCAGCATCATGTTATGGGGGTGCTTTGCTGCAGGAGGGACTGGTGCACATCACAAATCTTGAGGAAGGAAAATTATGTGGATATATTGAAGCAACATCTCAAGGCATCAGTCAGGAAGTTAAGCTTGGTCGCATATGGGTCTTCCAAATGGACATTGACCCCAAGCATACTTCCAAAGTTGTGGCAAAATGGCTTAAGGACAACAAAGTCAAGGTATTGGAGTGGCCATCACGAAGCCCTGACCTCAATCCAATAGAACATTTGTAGGCAGAACTGAGAAAGCGTGTGCGAGCAAGGAGGCCTACAAACCTGACTCAGTTACACCAGCTCTGTAAGGAGGAATGGGCCAAAATTCATCCAACTTATTGTGGGAAGCTTGTGGAAGGCTACCCAAAACATTTGAACCAAGTTAAACAATTGAAAGGCAATGCTACCAAATACTAATTATGTAAACTTCTGACCCACTGGGAATGTGATGAAAGAAATAAAAGCTGAAATAAATCATTCTCTCTACTATTATTCTGACATTTCACATTCTTAAAATAAAATGGTGATCCTAACTGACCTAAGACAGGGAATTTTTACTAGGATTAAATGTCAGGAATTGTGAAAAACGGAGTTTAAATGTATTTGGCTAAGGTGTATGTAAACTTCTGACTTCAACTGTACAAATGAAATTGTAAAACAGTATGTAAACATTATTAAAGGGACCCGTGTTTCATTATTAAAGTGACCTGTGTTCCATGTCTTTTTACATAGGGCAGCAGCCTCTAAGGTCCATGGCTGATGGAGTGTCTTGGTTTTATGTTCAGAATAATAGACCAGGATGTGGCAGACCCTGGCCGTGACCCTCACCCCACTCTTAGAGGTTGTTTTAGGGAGAGTGGGATATGGAAAAACACATTTCCGATTCACACAAGCATATTAATACACTGGTACATGTGTGAAATTGGACAGATTTAAATACACACTAGCTAGTTGTAGTCCACACTACTATAAGCATTTCGCTGCACCCGCTTTAATATCTGCTAAACTGTGGACACAGAGATTCTAAACCTAGTACATACTGTAGTGTCTTTGCCAGTACCTAACTTCTCATTTCAAATGTAATTTCATCACCTGTGCTGTTAGTGGCGATATTCGACCTTTCTGAGCTCGAATGTCAGCGTCTGTGTCCTGAAAAGGTATACGCTATATAGCAATTATTAACGTCGTAATATCAGCATAGAGTGCTAGAGAATAGTTCCCATGCAGTTGCAGTGGGGGGGGATATTTGGTTGGTCAGGGCAGGGGGGTTGTGACTAGTTACCAATGTGCTTTTTGGTCTTAATTTAAGGTACATTTCTGGCATAAGGTTATCAGTGTGGTTTGGGTTATGTTTAAAATCACATTTTAAGAAGATACATTGTATAAACTAGTGGCGACCCTTTCATATGATTTCATCGATTTTTTTTCACAGTCTATGGATTGGCGCTATCTACATCGGATATACGTCATGTCTCCACAGCCACAATATCCGCAACAAGTTCGCTCGGATCTGGTGGTGTGAGGTTATATAGCTAGCTATATAGCTATCCCGCTAACGTGAGTTGTTTGAGTTTCCATATAACGTTAACCTAACATTTACCAATTAAACCACAAACTTGCAATAGTGAATACGTGCACCTTCATATATAGCAATATCAGAGATATGTACCCAGCTAGGATGGTAATCTAGCCAGCATTTCAACGTTCGCGTCCCCTTTGAAGAGTTCTTTCTGCTTACGTTAGCTTGCGAGCTAGCTAGCTTTCATAAAACATTTCGAAATGGGACGAGGAGGTGGTCGGAAGCGTGGAAAAGGCAATGGACCTCCTCCATTTGACATGGGACCAAGGCGGCCCCATCCATTTGACATGGGCCCAGGACCAGGTTGGTGTGGGCCGCCTGGACCTTTTGGTCCTTTTCACGGTGGCCCCGGTCCACATCCTAACTTTATGGGAGATCCAATGATGCAAGGCCCCATGCCCCCAGATTATCACGGATATGGGCCAGGCTATGGGCCAATGGGTCCAGGTGGCCCCATGGATGGATACGGGCCAAGAGGCCCCATGGATGGGTATGGGCCAATGGGTCCAGGTGGACCTATGGATGGATGTTTTGATGGGCCACCGATGGATGGGCCAGGATTCGGGTATGGTCCAGGTATGCCCGGACCATATGATCCAATGATGGGCAATGTACCAGGACCAATGCCCCCCCCAGTCATGGCCCCGCCAGTTATGCCCCCCCCAGGTATTCCACCCCCTGGTATTCCTCCCCCAGGTATGCCGCCCATGGTCCCACCTCTGGTGGACAACTCTGGCTTTCCTCCACCCTGGCAAAGCGAGGTAATGTTAGCTAGACAACTTGTAGTGCTTTCTGCATATGGCAAATTCTTAATGTTATACTTGTAAAAAAAACAATAAAAAAAAAAAAGTTTAAACTGTCTTGGTGTTATAATAACATGACATGGTTTGAATGTGCAATCTAGAACAATTAGTTTGTTCTTCATGATTAAAATATTAAAATAAAAAATCATCCCTAACATCAGGTCTGCCTCCTTTAGGTAAACCCTTATGCTGTTCCTCCGCCATCGTGGGTAAGTGCCACTGTGTCTGTTCTGTCTTGTCATCTCTATGATACACTGCTCAAAAAAATAAAGGGAACACAAAAATAACACCTCCTAGATCTGAATGAATTAAATATTCTTATTAAATACTTTTTTCTTTACATAGTTGAATGTGCTGACAACAAAATCACACACAAATTATCAATGGAAATCAAATTTATCAACCCATGGAAGTCTGGATTTGGAGTCACACTCAAAATTAAAGTGGAAAACCACACTACAGCCTGATCCAACTTTGATGTAATGTCCTTAAAACAAGTCAAAATGAGGCTCAATAGTGTGTGTGGCCTCCATGTGCCTGTATGACCTCCCTACAACGCCTGGGCATGCTCCTGATGAGGTGGCGGATGGTCTCCTGAGGGATCTCCTCCCAGACCTGGACTAAAGCATCCGCCAACTCCTGGACAGTCTGTGGTGCAACGTGGCGTTGGTAGATGGAGAGAGACATGATGTCCCAGATGTGCTCAATTAGGTTCAGGTCTGGGGAACGGGCGGGCCAGTCCATAGCATCAATGCCTTCCTCTTGCAGGAACTGCTGACACACTCCAGCCACATGAGGTCTAGCATTGTCTTGCATTAGGAGGAACCCAGGGCCAACCGCACCAGCATATGGTCTCACAAGGGGTCTGAGGATCTCATCTCGGTACCTAATGGCAGTCAGGCTACCTCTGGCGAGCACATGGAGGCCTGTGCGGCCCCCCAAAGAAATGCCAACCCACACCATGACTGATCCACTGCCAAACCGGTCATGCTGGAGGATGTTGCAGGCAGCAGAACGTTCTCCACGGCGTCTCCAGACTGTCACGTCTGTCACATGTGCTCAATGTGAACCTGCTTTCATCTGTGAAGAGCACAGGGCGCCAGTGGCGAATTTGCCAATCTTGGTGTTCTCTGGCAAATGTCAAACGTCCTGCACGGTGTTGGCTGTAAGCACAACCCCCACCTGTGGACGTCGGGCCCTCATACCACCCTCATGGAGTCTGTTTCTGACCGTTTGAGCAGACACATGCACATTTGTGGCCTGCTGGAGGTCATTTTGCAGGGCTCTGGCAGTGCTCCTCCTTGCACAAAGGCAGAGGTAGCGGTCCTGCTGCTGGGTTGTTGCCCTCCTACGGCCTTCTCCACGTCTCCTGATGTACTGGCCTGTCTCCTGGTAGCGCCTCCATGCTCTGGACACTACGCTGACAGACACAGCAAACCTTCTTGCCATAGCTCTCATTGATGTGCCATCCTGGATGAGCTGCACTACCTGAGCCACTTGTGTGGGTTGTAGACTCCGTCTCATGCTACCACTAGAGTGAAAGCACCACCAGCATTCAAAAGTGACCAAAACATCAGCCAGGAAGCATAGGAACTGAGAAGTGGTCTGTGGTTCTCACCTGCAGAACCACTCCTTTATTGGGGGTGTCTTGCTAATTGCCTATAATTTCCACCTGTTGTCTATTCCATTTGCACAACAGCATGTGAAATGTATTGTCAATCAGTGTTGCTTCCTAAGTGGACAGTTTGATTTCACAGAAGTGTGATTGACTTGGAGTTACATTGTGTTGTTTAAGTGTTCCCTTTATTTTTTTGAGCAGTGTACAATTTCAATAACAATTTGCTACTTACTTTCAACTTTTCACTGGCTCCTTTTCTCTTCCCGACAACAGCCCGTTCCGACAACAGCCCTCCTTCCGACTGAGACAACTGTAGTGCCTGATGTGTGGGGACTCTGCCGGGGCTCCGAGGTCCCTCAGCCTGATCCACCCCAGCCTGATGAACAGAAGACCAAAGTGTCCAAGAAGGACAAAAAATCATCAGGGAAGAAGAGCTACAATGACAAGTAATGGTCATTATGTCAACAAATTGGGTGTCATCATCACTGTGCGATTAGTGTTTGATTGCATACAGTAGTTGGATCTTCCATACGTTTCATTAGTTGTTCAGGAAGTTCTGTTTATACGCATATGTTTTTTTTCCTCTCAACACTTATAACTCATAGGCCTCCTCCACCTGGAAGATCCAAGGGGGTCATCTCGTTTATTGGGGTAAGTCCAAATGCTGAGAATCCTGCTTGAATGGAAGGTTCTACATCTCCACTAGTAAACATTGCATTCTCAAATTGTGCTCTCCTGTCCACAGCCAACTTATGGCTACATCGAAAGAGACGATCTCAAAAAATATTCCTTCACTTTTGATGCTTTTCTGGGAGTGCCCAAGAACATGATACCTGGAGTCAGGGTGCATTTTACAGCCTATAAGGAGAAGGTGGGTCACTTTAGAAACATTTAGCTAGATACTGTTAAAAGGAAAACATTCGGAGGAGTTTGAGCCATTGGTTTTCATTGTATTTGCCTTTTTTTACTTCCCTGTATTGTAAACCCAGGCAGGGGAGTGTGCCACCGATGTATCTGTACCTCCAGGGGGGACTGAGGAGATTGACTCCACCATTATTGAAGGTTTTGTCTGCAATGCTATCCCGGAGCAGCAGGTGAGAGAACTCTGTAGCACAAAGAAAAACTATATTAATTCTTGACTTTATGAACATTTTCATCACTGCCACAATGAGATGTTTTGATTATTGTAAGTATATTTGATTCTATGCTTGGCTTGTTATGACTAATACTTGGCATCTCGTTTAAAAATGTCCCAGTTGGTATTAACTGAATGTATGTGCCCCCACACAGCCTGGTGCAAAGCAGAAACCTGGCCAAATTGAGGCCAACATCGATGGCAAGACAAGAGCGCTGCTTTACTCAGAGAAGGACAGCACCATCACCCTGTTGCAAGGGGACCATGTGACGTTCAATTTGTTAACCGACATAGTTTCCCAAAACGTTAGAGCCACTAGTATTCGGCCAAAGACACCACAGACTTTTAAGATCACTGGAGAGAAGAGGGAGGTGGTAAGTCTGAGTGGCACACCTATATTCTTACACTTTAATTTTGTTAAAAAATGTGGACGTTAACTCTGGTCCTGGAGAGCTGCACGCCTCCATGTAGCGCAGTATGACTACACCCGAGTCAAATAATAATCTATTCAAGATCTTCAATTGAGACCACAATTATTTACATCAAGTGTGTTAGAGCTGGGCTGGAAGAAACTACTGCAAACAAAGTGGCCCAGTGGGACCAGAGTTGGCCATCCCTATTGTAGCTAGCTGTTGATATAGTTTTTGCTCTCTTAACCAGGGTGTGATAATGAGCGTAAAGGGTGGCTCTGGCACCATAATGGCAGCGAACCAGAACAACCTGCCCTTTGAGACCACAGAGAACATGAGTCTAACTGAGTTCGCTGTTATGGATGAGGTGGACTTCACAGTCGTCACAGTGAGCATACTGTTTCTTTCCCATCCACATAATTGTATGGCAAATTGAGTTTGTTGACACTGAATTAGGACCCGTTTGTACCTGGGAATGATGTTAGTACCCTGTAAATGTGAAGGTTTTGATCCTAAGTATAGCAATGTATAAATGATTTGTTGATTGACTGATACATGTCGTCATTGTTTTCATTAGATCAAAGGCAAGGAGAAGGCCATCAGAGTAAGGAAGCTGAAGTGCTTGGTGACACTGGAAGATACCATGGAGAAGAAGGTTGAAGACACTGCAGGAAAAGACAAGGTGGGGGGGCACAGTTCAGTGCAAAATCTGATAGGTGGTGGAAAATCTCCTGTCATTCAGAGTTGAGTACTTTCATCTGTGACATACCCAATCATGTCCTTATTACTGTCTCTCCAGTGGAAGCCAGTGGCCCCAGTGGAGATGGTGTTGCCCCAGAGGACTGTGGTGTTTGAGGACGTTAGCACTGTGCAGCATGCAGGAACGGTCATTAAGGCTGTCCCCAAGGTGTCCGACAAGAAGCAGGTACGGTGTATTACTAAGAGATTGAAAGTATAAATCAGACAGTTTTATTATGTGTTCTTGTTGGAGAACGTTTGGGTTGTCAAATCATAGATTTTAGAATATGTTATCTCCTTTTCCTTCCAGGAGCAGGGCCTTTTGGAGGTGTGGGTGGGTGGCACACAGAAACCGTTATCGTTTGAAGCCGCTGACGTTCTGACTGACGCCACCATGTTCGACGGAGACAAGGTTCACTTTAACATCTCCACCAACCGTGAGACCAAGGAGGAGCGTGCCGTCAACGTGGAGATTCTCTCCGAGACGTTTGAAGAGTCAACAGAGCAACGCAGAACTGTAAGATCATGTTTAGCATGTGGTACATTATGTCTTTAAGTCTGAGGCTGGCTAGGTTTTTCCACACTAAAGAAGGATGGGATGGTTTATGTAATGCCTTAATGGATTTGCACAGTATGTCTAAGTGAAGTGTTTTCCCTTCTAGGGTGTGGTGGTGCAAGCTGGGGAGCTTTCTGGGACCATTAAGTGCCATCAGAGCCCCCAGCTGCTCTTCTTCCATCTGACTGAGGTCATGGAGGAGACGAAACTGGACATCTCAGAGAAGGTGGAGTTTAGTGTCATTCCGGTAAGTTTCCCTGGAGCTGTGATCCGATTGGCATGGGGAAATTAATATCTATTGGTATACTGTACATGCAAGTAGCTATTTAGATAAATTTAGTTATTTTGACCAGTTTCCAACTTGAGGATCATGCGGTTACATTTCCATATAACCCACACTGCTGCTGTCACATGGATCGATTTAAATACTGTCCTCCACTGAGTCTGGTTGACATGATGATTATTTCCAAAAGAAAGAGCAACGTTAAAGGCCCAGTAACAGTCACAATTATTTTATCCTGTGTTTTGTATCATACTTGTACAACAGCTGATGAAACTAGCACTGTAAAAGTATGACAGAATGTGATCCGTTTTATTTCCCTATACTTGCTGGTTGAAAATACAATCACCACAGGACCTTCTAATCAGCAGGTTTTGCAACGTTGGCAATCTAAGCAAATAGACGATTATCAAAGCAAGTTCAAAACCTCTCTGCAAATAACAGTTAGTTTTCAGGTTACATATCCCTCCCTTTAAGCCCCTCCACTCTGGTGGATTGTGATTCCCGCGCCACAATCCTAACTGGTTAATGCAGCGCTTTGGTGTCCTTTCCCACTCCCCTCAAGGTTTTCAAAAACCTTGTTTGAGAATGAGTTTTTAGCTAAAAAGCTATTTTTGTTGCTTTTTTACAATTTTTAACGGAAAACTGTTACAAACTGTTACTTAGCTAATTGTTACCCAGAATTGATTTTGAGATAAAAACATCTGCGCTGGGCATTTGAACGCTTTCCATTTTCTCTTAGCTTGAAACAGCTGAAGGAGGTAACCAAGCGATCAGGATCAAACGCTTTATCGACAGTGTCTTCACCCGTGTGCCCAAGCTTGTGGGCGTGGCAACAAAAGAAAAGGTTGGTTTATGATTGACCAAAGTCACAGGCTTTTGGTCCATGATGTTTAGTGCTGGGGGATGTCATATTGACCTATGGGATAGACATGTTGCTGTATATGTTGTATTAAATTGCCTATTGTCTTACAGAAGAAGATGACCATCAAACTGATGAGAGACTCAAAACTGCTCATCAAGGGCGCAGGTGTCAAAGTAGAGCACAAAGATGATGATCTTACGTGAGTTTGATTGTGATTAGTAGTAGTATTGGTTCCAACATGAAGTCAAGGTAAAGTATCATTGTGTGACGATTTTGGATGCCATTTGTTAGCTCAAGCCACAGGTACCCTGAAATCTAAACGTTTAACAGATGTGCTCGAAGTCATTTCCCTCATTATTTTGTGCCCCAGCAACGACAAACCTGCCTTGGAGTCGGACAAGATGAAAGCTGTCGTAAAAACTCTGCGGTCAAAAACTGCTGGCTCTGGATCTGGTGGCAAGGACTCGGACAGCAGCCGGCGGCGATACGGGCGCAGAAGCCGAAGCCGGAGCCCCAGCCTAGACCAGTTTGGCCGGGTGAAGAAAAGGCGGAGCACCAGCAGGGAGCGCAAAGAGCAGGATGGTAGCAACAGGTACAGGAGCAGTCGCAGCAGGAGTCGGAGCAGGGAGAGGAGCAGCCGTGGGAGCAGGAGGCGAAGCCACAGTCTGGAGAGAAAAGATTCCAAGCACAGAAGCAGCAGCAAGGAGAGGACATCCTCGAAAAGGAGCCACAGCAAGGAGCGAGATGGAAGCAGTCAGAGGAGCTCCAAGAACGGTTCAAGCTCGGGAAGTAAACCTCCAGATAGAATGAACGATGAGCTAGAAAGAAAGAAGAGGGAACTAGATGAGCTCAATGAGTTGATATACCGCAAGAGAGCCATGGTCGCCATGGAGCAACATGGTGGAGTTCCCAATTTCCTGCCAGAAGGGAAGCCTATGGAGAAGACCTGCTTTGACTACAATCATGGAATGCCAGAGCTTCCTCCACAACCTAAACCACCCACTGACATCAAACCCAAGTCCATTCTGAAGAAGCGCCCAGACCATGTCACAGGGCCACTTTTCCCAATTCAGGTCAGTTGTTATTTCTAAACTTATTTTTCAGTTAGAAAATCATTTGTTCTTAGGAATTTCAAGAGCTGGTTATATTCCATGGGGTGCTGGTGCTTTACATAGTTTTCATATATCGATATAAGAAACCTATTACAGTCAATATTATTGTGATCAGCACGACATGAGACAATTTTGATTTGTATGACGTGGTGGGAAAATGTTTTGTTTCTTTGCAGACTGAACCCCCTAAAGCTCAACCTCTTGATCAAAGGCTTGTGGAACAGTACGGTTATGACGTTGAGACGCCCTATAAACCACACTCTGCCCAACCACCCTTCACCCAAACATCCAGTCAGAAGTCCTATTATGAAGGTTCACCTGCTGGACATCCTGCTCCTGACCTATCTGCAAAGTATGATCCATATGAGCAGACTTCTAGAGAGCACCCATCACAACCTTCTCCAGTTCGCCAAACACCTCTTGACCCTCATTCTTCAAAACGACCTCTTCCCAGCCGAGAGTCTCAGGAAAAGAACCCTAACTTGAACACCCAGCTCGCCCGTTTCCTCAACATCCTCAACAAAGGTGTGGATGCCGGTCTGCTGTCCACTGTGGTCAAGGAGTCTCGAGAGGAGATTGCTGGTATTCAGGAGGATAGTTCCCTCCCTCAAAAGTGTTATCGTGGGTCGCGTGAACGTGGGGATGAAGATCAGTACAAGGATGCCTACAGGGGAAGAGAGGAGGAGCCAGAGCGGCCGCACAGGGCCTTCGACATGGAGCGAGTGAAGACCTCTGAGGCTAAAGATGACCCCAGAGACGAAGACCGGCTGCTGCCTCACGAGAGAGCAATCCAGGACAGTGGTGGCTTTTCCGGGATTCTAGGAATGACGTCCCACACCCAGTTCCTGAGAGAACCTGAACGTGTGGAAGAAGAGGATGACTTCCTCTATGGGGGTAAAGCCCCAGCAGCAGCGGCTGAGGAGGAGCGCTATGAGAAACCTGGGCGCACAGACAGATCCAGGGATGACGGGAGGTCCAGCCCAGCCAGAGCCCCGGTGGAGGAGACCAAGAAGCAGGAGAGTCAGGACAAGACACAGCACTTTGACAAGATCAAGAGCCTGCTCCAGGCCATCGGCCTGAACCTAAACACCTCCGAGGTCACCAAGCTGGCAGACAGGACCCAGGAGCGCCTCTACGGGACAAAGTCATCCAAACACTCATCAGATTCCTCTGAGAGAGAGACAAAGCACTCATCTAGGCGGGGAGATCGGCATCGGCGACGCAACACCGACTCATCTGATTCCGAACGCCTCCGATCGGCCTCGCCCTCCAGGTCTTCCCAGCAGGAGGTGTACCTCAGCCCCCAAGACACCCCGGAATATGGAGGGTTCCTTGACCCGGAAGAGGAGGCTGCCTTGGAGAAGGCAAGGCAGATGCAGAGCCTCACCAAGAAAGTGAGCGTCTCGCCCCCCACCACCTCTCCCACCTCCTCCTCACATCCTGGCACATCCTATTCCACCACAAAGTGGAACTTCCCTGACAAGAGACAGCCCATTGCTCCTAAGGGTTGGCCTAGCAAGGGGTGTAGTACCAACTATCTCTCATCACTGCTGCCCGGTCCGTTAAGCCCCCCCCAAAATATTTCCCCTGTCCCATCCTTGACAAACACACCTTATGTTCCTGCTGGTCAACAAGCAGCTGGGGTGTATACTTATGCTTCGCCTGTGGGACAATCCCCTGGCCTACCCACGGCCTTGCCCACCGCTTATTATGGGCATCCTGGTGCCCCCATGATACCGTTTGCAAAGACTCAGCTCACACAACAAGTGAATATATTGAATCAGGTGACTGTATCGAATCCCACGATGGATGTCTTAAGTCAAATCCTCCAAGTCAACAGCCAGTCTAGATGCCTCAAGGTGATTGAAACAGTCAAAAGTGGGTCCGGTGCACAGCAGGATTCGCCAAGACATAATATCACCATACCTCTCCAGATCAACACACAAAGCCCCGATGCTGCAGCTGGTCAGCCCTCGCCTCCCCCTCTATCACCAGAAACTCCGGGTCCACCAGTGACGGAAGACGATATCAAGGCCAAACAGAAGAAAAGGGTATGTTTTATGTTTTTGTTCATTCCATTTGTAGAAATGAAAAAAAGTTGTACCCGTCTGATCATGTTAAGTTTGTGTATAATCTACAAGCCAGCAACCCACCTTCAGTCCTTGGTGTTGTTGACATTTGAATTGCATTATAGGCCATTTTTTAAAGCTGTTGGGGTATTTGTCTGAAATTGTAAATTCCTGATAGTGCATTTTGGAAAGGTTCAGTGCGTGTACACTTTTTGTATTCCCAATATTAAATTGCTTCTGTTAACTTAATGTTCTGGATTTAGTGCACACTGGCAAGTCAGTCCAAAGCTGCTGCATTCAGGAATTGACTGTATTTACAGTGTGTGTGTGTGTGTGTGTGTGTGTGTCGCTTTGTAGCTGGAGCAGTTTAACCTGCGGATGAGACAGAAGAATCAGCAAAGAATGAACGATACTCGTGACAGTAGGAAGAAGAACGCAACAGGTAACCCTTAGTGAGGTTGAAGTGTAGAGAGGTGTCCAGCCACACATTGGTTAAGATTAGGTCATACCAGAACTAGTCAAGAGCTATAGCCAACTTAATTGATACTGGGCACTAAACACACATTTAAAGTACAGGATGAGATGATACCATACTGTAGGTGTCAAGAACCAGCCATGGAGGGAACACAGATAGATTTGAGGCTTCATTTAGACAGGTTTAATGTAGGTTTTACTTCCCTATATTCCAGCCATAGTTAATCAGGTTTCAGTGATATCTTGGATAGCTTTAGCTATTAAATTTCCTAGATGTACATTTTCTGTTTTTATCCTTGTGTTAGGGCTAGGTTTTTAAGTGTTCCTATATATTTGCTTTGAAAGGCCTGGCCCTGTAACGATTTACCAGCTTAGCACTTGTCTTGAATTGTGTAATGCGAGTATGTTCTAGTAGGAAAATGAGTTCCCATACTTGGTTTACGCTCATAATGAAGTATTAATAAATATGTTTATTTGTTGTGCATGCAATTCAGATTTTTAAGCATGTGGTCTTCAAGACTCAAGTGCTTTTGCTCAGATAAACTAATACTAACAGAAACAATAGATAGGCATATACTCCCATGTTCCTTTACTCTGGACAGGAGTTACTCTAAAGACAGATATTAATGTTAGCTAGCTTTAACATGTAATGTTTTCTCCAACAGATAAAGGTAAGTATTTTAGCAGAGTTTGCGTCAACAGGTCTTAAGCTGTTGAATTGCATTAATGTTTATGTGTAGTACAGAAACAGGGATCTGGTAAGCTGTAGGAAGTCCGCAAAAGTGTTAGGACTTTTTGGCAATATTAGAATTACTATACGTTTCTTGATTAGGGGAGTGGGTGTTCCAATTTCTACTGCTAGGGCGAAACCTTTACTTGGGGGGACTTGTTAGTGTTGTTTTTACTCCAAAACAGGGATAAATATTGGGACTGCTGTCAATCTGACAACTAGCTAGGGCCTGAATAATGAGGGTGTGGTAGTGTTATGTTAAGAAGAGTAAGCTAGGTCAGACTGCAGATGGTGTCATTTGCTATTTAGCTTCAGTGTATAAGCTATCTTTAGTGTCAAATATTTCTCATACCTCAGTTCATTATGATAATAATTGTTTTTATAGTACTAGACTAGGTTAACTAACTACATAGTCTTGAGTGTCAGCTCGATCAGTTCTGAGCCAAAGATGGAAGATTAACAGCCAACCAGCAGCCTGCAGAGTCCCAAGAGCCGGAGCGTCAGTAACGTCAACCTCGCAGAGCCCCTGTGATGCTAACCCACACATGTACCCTGTGTTATTGTTGCGTTTTTACAGGGAAAGTTCCCAAAGTTACCTTTGCAAACACAGAGCCTAGGAACGTGTGGATCTGTGGCCACTCCCTTATATATTGGGCAGAGATGAGGGCCAAGTCGCCCGAGATTGGCATGCAGCTGGGCATGGACCCCAGCAGTGTGCGGGTGTGGTGGAAGGGCACACAGGGCATGACGTGGGCCCAGCTGCTGCCCCAGCTTGACCAGCTGAAGATCAAGTGGCCCAGCCCAGACGTGGTCATCCTGCACCTGGGTGGGAATGACCTGGGCACCCACAACCCTGAGGCCCTTCTGGCATCTGTGAAGAAGGACCTGACCTCCATGAGGAGCATTTTCCCACAATGCCTGTTGGTCTGGTCTGACATCTTGCCCCGGATATCCTGGAGGCACACAGAGGACAGCGACGCAGTGGACAATGTTAGGGCTGCCATCAACAGAAGAGTTCACACCATCATCGCTGAGCTAGGTGGCACTGCTCTGACCCATGACAACATCATGTGTGGCTCAGACGCAGGCCTGTACAGGCCAGATGGTGTTCATCTGTCCGGTAAAGGTATTGATACTTTCAACTTGAACTTGCAGGACTTTTTGGAGAAGTGGGAGACCGAGGCAAGCAATGGTCCTGAGATGAGTTAAGAAATGCCCAATGAATTTGTTTTTTTATTGAGGGTGGTTTTATTTTCATTTCTCTGTTGTCATAGTTACCTTACTGTGCTGGAGCGCTGGATACCAACCTACGGGTTGATTTTAGATGTAATGTTACTTCATTGCAAATAATACATTCTGTTATGGTAGTATCCACTTTGATTAAATGCTGTATGTAATCTTTTCTTTTTTTAAGTTTTAGCATACTGATGATTAGCATGTTGTTTATTCATAAAATGCTAGACTTTTACTTATTGTATGAATTTTGTTGGACAGAAACAAATAAACTAGATAATTGGAAAATATCATGTGCTTGGCATTTCATTCAGCTCTGAAGCCTCTGAGATATAAAACTTGTGATAGAGGCATTCAAACTAGGTGGTCTGTAAATTATGGCGGTAAAAGTGAAGGTCTGTTAGTTAAGTGGAAATTCTAACATTGTCTCTTTCTTGTCAAAACATATACTCACTCAATTTTTAAGTTAACTGCAGAAGAAGAAGAAGGAAGATGACTTTATTGTCCAAAGTACACAAATATCCAACGGAAATTCTACAGGTATACAAGAGGTAACTTTTGTTTGTACACTGTTGCTAGAGCTTTTCTAGTGTAGTAGTTAGCTAGCAGATTGGCCACTCCAGGGTTCTCTTATGTATTACTTTACCTTTTATTTCTGTAACTTAATGTTCTCTTTTTTTTGTTCACTATCCAAGCTGTAAGGTTGCTTGTTGCTGACCAGCGTCAAGTTTTCTTTCCCTCCTACCTACCTAGGAGTCTCTTTACCTTTATCCATTTTCTAGGATGGTCTCAGGACTAGGTTTTGAACATCCAACATAGCAAAGGTAACACAAGTTCAGCTGAATTATATTTTAAAAAGAGAACATTTTTTATTTTTTGTCACTTTTTGGGAATGATACAGCATTCAATAACAAAGATCTGTGCAATCCAGTGTTGATGTACAGTGTAGTAATTTTGGAAGTTCTGTCACCATACTTTTCTGTGATGTTTCTGTATTATTTCGATCGAAATATAAAATGACGTACATAGGTGACTGTGAGGTGTGCATGTTGTGACATCTGACGTTGTTGAGATAAACATGTAGTGCACAGAGCGTCAAGATCGATGAAAATGCACCCTAAAGATTATTTTCAGAGCTAAAAAAAAAAAATTGCATCTGGGTAAGTTTTTCGTTGTTGTGTGTTTAGTCGCTGAAAGAATGTTTCTTAAAAATAAATGTACACCTGTCATAAGGCTTGTTACTAAACGTACTGCTATTTTCATCGTTTCAATCCTGAAAGATCATCTTTCTATGGTGTGACAATAAACACCAGACTATTATGAAGATATGACTTGTGTCTTTAATTATACATTAGATTGGCAGGCTACTTGAACCTATTCCATGTTGGTACTACTTTGACACGTTTTCAGTGTAACCTGGCTAATACATTGGAAAGTCTACACCCCTTTAAAAAATCAGTTTGCTGCCTTAACATTCAAAAGGGATGCAATTTGATTATTTTACCCCTACAGATCTACGCAACCTACAAATTAAGAAAATCTAAAATACTGATATAATTGCATAAATCTCCACCCCCCCTGAGTTAATACTTGGTGGAAGTGCCGTTGACGGTCATTACAGCTGTGACTAATTTGGAATAAAATTCTACCAACATTGCACAACTCTTAGGGCAACACAGTATAGACATTGTTTTTGTCAAAATTGCACAAACTCATAAATTTGGTTGGGAATCTTTGATGGACAGCGATATTCCAAAAAGCCCTTTTGGGGGGAAAAACTAGTTCTGATTGGCTGGATCTGGCTGCTAAGTCAGACCAGGCCGACCCATGGCTGCGCCCCTGCCCAGTCATGTGAAATCCATAGATTAGGGCCTAATGAATTCATTTCAATTGACTGATTTCCTTATGTGAGTTTGAGTTTATTTTTTACAGAGACCGTGCACATTAATCAACTTTTCAGTAAAAGTGGCAGAAGATATCTCTATTTGGTAAAAGACTAAGTCCATATTATGGCAAGAAAAGCTCAAATAAGCAAAGAGAAACTACAGTCCATCATTACTTTAAGACATGAAGGTCTGTCAATCTGGGAAATTTCGATAACTTTTAAAGTTTACTAGTTCAGTTGCAAAAACCATCAAGTGCTGTGATGAAACTGGCTCTAAATGAGGACCACCAAAGGAAAGGAAGACCCAGAGTTACCTCTGTTGCAGAGGAGAAGTTCATTAGAGTTACCAGCCTCAGAAATTGCAGCCCAAATAAATGCTTCATAGAGTTTAAGTAACAGACACATCTCAACATCAACTGTTCAGAGGAGACTGCAGAGGAGATTGACTGACCATCAGGTCTTCAAAGAAATGACGGACTGTCGTTTCTCTTTGCTTATTTGAGCTGTTCTTGCAATAATATGGACTTAGCCCTATTTGGTAAAATACCATCTTCTGTATATCACCCCCACCTTGTCACAACACAACTGATTGGCTCAAACAAATTAAGAAGGAAATTAATTCCACAAACTAACTTTTAACAAGGCACACCTGTTAATTGAAAGGTGAAAGTCACCTTGAAAGGTTAATTCCAGGTGACTACCTCATGAAGCTGGTTGAGAGAATGCCAAGAGTGTGCAAAACTGTCTTCAAGGAAAAGGGTCGCTAGTTTGAAGAATCTCAAATGTAAAATACATTTTGATTTGTGTAACACTTTGGTTACTACATGTGTTATTTCATAGTTTTGATGTCTAAAATGTTATAATCAGAAAAACGAAAAATCCTTTAAGTAGGTGTGTCCAAACTTTGGACTGGTACTGTGCATGTGTATATATACAGCTCTGTAAAAAAAAATATGAGACCACTGCAAAAGTATCAGTTTCTTTGGTTTTACTGTTTATAGGTACAGTTGAAGTCAGAAGTTTACATACACTTAGGTTGGAGTCATTAAAACTCGTTTTTCAACCACTCCACAAATGTCTTACTAACAAACTATAGTTTTGACAAGTCGTTAGGACATTACTTTGTGCATGACAAGTAATTTTCCCAACAATTGAAAATTATGTCATGGCTTTAGAAGCTTTTAATAGGCTAATTGACAATTTGAGCTAATTGGAGGTGTACCTGTGGATATATTTTAAGGACTACCTTCAAACTTAGTGCCTCTTTGCTTGACATAATGGGAAAACCAAAAGAAATAAGCAAAGACCTCAGAAAAACATTGTAGACCACAAGTCTGGTTCATCCTTGGGAGCAATTTCCAAACGCTTGAAGGTACCACGTTCATCTGTACAAACAATAGTACTCAAGTATAAACTTCATGGGACCACGCAGCCATCATTCCGCTCAGGAAGGAGACGCGTTCTGTCTCCTAGAGATGAACGTACTTTGGTGCAAAAAGTGCAAATCAATCCCAGAACAACAGCAAAGGACCTTGTGAAGATCCTGGTGGCGCAGTGGTTAAGGGCGCTGTGCTGCATCGCCAGCTGTCCCTGGGTTCGCGCCCAGGCTCTGTCGTAACCGGCCGCGACCGTCCGTCCGTGGGGCGACGCACAATTGGCCTAGCGTCGTCCGGGTTAGGGAGGGCTTGGTCGGTAGGGATGTCCTTGTCTCATCGCGCACCAGCGACTCCTGTGGCGGGCCGGGCGCAGTGCTCGCTAACCAAGGTTGCCAGGTGCACGGTGTAGCCTCCGACACATTGGTGCGGCTGGCTTCCGGGTTGGATGCGCGCTGTGTTAAGAAGCAGTGCGGCTGGTTGGGTTGTGTATCAGAGGACGCATTACTTTCAACCTTCGTCTCTCCCGAGTCCGTGCGGGAGTTGTAGCGATGAGACAAGATACTACTACTACAACAATTGGATACCACGAAATTGGGGAGAAAAAGGGGTAAAAAAAAAAAAGATGCTGGAGGAAACAAGTACAAAAGTATTTATATCCACAGTAAAACGAGTCCTATACATTCATACATCCTACATAACCTGAAAGGCCGCTACGCAAGGAAGAAGCCACTGCTCCAAAACCGCCATAAAAAAGCCAGACGGTTTGCAACTGCACATGGGGACCAAAGATTGTTTTTTGGAGAAATGTCCTCTGGTCTGTTGAAACAAAAATAGAACTGTTTGGCCATAATGATCATTATTATGTTTGGAGGAAAAAGATGCTTGCAAGCCTTTCGCTACACTCGCATTAACATCTGCTAACCATGTGTATGTGACAAATAAAATTTGATTTGATTTGATTTGAAGCCGAAGAACACCATCCCAACCGTGAAGCACGGGGGTGGCAGCATCATGCTGTGGGGGTGCTTTGCTGCAGGAGGGACGGCATCATGAGGAGAAAATTATGTGGATATATTGAAGCAACATCTCAAGACTTAAGTTAAAGCTTGGTCGCAAATGGGTCTTCCAAATGGACAATGACCTCAAGCATACTTCCAAAGTTGTGGCAAAATGGCTTAAGGACAACAAAGTCAAGATGTTGTAGGGAGGTCATACAGGCACGTGGAGGCCACACACACTACTGAGCCTCATTTTGACTTTTTAAGGACATTACATCAAAGTTGGATCAGCCTGTAGTGTGTTTTTCTACTTTAATTTTGAGTGTGACTCCAAATCCAGACCTCCACGGGTTGATAAATTTGATTTCCATTGATAATTTTTGTGTGATTTTGTTGTCAGCACATTCAACTATGTAAAGAAAAAGTATTTAATAAGAATATTTCATTCATTCAGATCTAGGATGTGTTATTTTAGTGTTCCCTTTATTTTTTTGAGCAGTGTATATTTACGCTAAGTGTGTCGTCTTGATCGCTGTTGAAAAGTTTGTTTCTGTTGGAGAGTTTCGTCCTCTCTCTCTCCCTCTCTGTCTTGGTTATAGGGGATAGTTCAGAGGGACATTCATTTGTTATAGAATGAATGTTTCGGCGATTGTCGTTCTTCGCATTCAATGATACTGAATTGCTAGCTGCAGACTAGTAATTAATATCAAAGACTTGTTCTTATTCTGTCGGTATCGATAGTCTAAGAGTTTTAACCACGTGGTATGGTTAAAAGATTCAGCAATGGTCTACAACCTTCATCATCCTCTCCTAATGGAGAAAAACATGGTCTGGTGATAATTTCTCAAAGTTGGGTTTTATTCGGAATTGCAGAAAAGGGGCTGTCCCAGGATGCCTGACCCTCAGGGGTGGTCCTCTGATTTAGTTCAAATCAAAAGGGAATTATATTTTCCTTCATTAAACAGTCCAAAATCATATTACACAATGTTACAAACAGTATCATACTCACTCATTCATCTTATACAACAATTAGATGTAAACCTCATATCTGAGGCTAGTATATAAACAGAGTTATGGTAATGTGGCCACACCGTCTCCCATGAGCTTCCTCAAGTTGTAACAAACGGACCAGTTCGTAGCTGGATTCTTCACCGATCTTTTATACTTTCTCTGGAACATGAAATTTGTTTGTACCTCAATTTCTGTGAGGTGGAAGAAATTCCTTTGTGCTCTATGAAAATTTACTCTGCCTCTTATACTGTGGGGCCATGTGGCAGGGTCTTCTCAGGAATTTACGACCTCTCTCTGACCACAGCAGCCTAGTTGAAGGAAGCAAGGGGGAGGCAGGGAGAGGGGGATGGGGCTTGCTATACCCAGAGAGGGCAACGTCATGACACATACTTCCAAAGTTGTGACAAAATGGCTTAAGGACAACAAAGTCAAGGTATTGGAGTGGCCATCACAAAGCCCTGACCTCAATCCAATAGAACATTTGTGGGCAGAACTGAGAAAGTGTGTGCGAGCAAGGAGGCCTACAAACCTGACTCAGTTACACCAGATCTGTCAGGATGAATGGGCCAATATTCACCCAACTTATTGTGAGAAGCTTGTGGAAGGCTACCTGAAATGTTTGACCCACGTTAAACAATTGAAAGGCAATGCTACCAAATACTAATTGAGTGTATGTAAACATCTGACCCACTGGGAATGTGATGAAAGTAATGAAAGCTGAAATAAATCATTCTCTCTACTATTATTCTGACATTTCACTTTCTTAAAATAAAGTGGTGGTCTAACTGACCTAATTTTAATTGGGATTTTATGTCAGGAATTGTTAAAAACTGAGTTTAAATGTATTTGGCTAAGGTGTATGTAAACGTCCGACTTCAAGTGTATGTGTTTGGGTAAAATGAAACATTTTGTTTTTATTCTCTAAACTAATGACAACATTTCTCCCAAATTCCAAATAAAAATATTATCCTTTAGAGCATTGATTTGTGGAAAATGACAACTGGTCAAAATAACGAAAAACATGCAGTGTTATCAGACCTTGAATAATGCAATGAAATTAAGTTGATGTTTATTTTTAAACAACACAATACCAATGTTTAAACTTAGGAAGAGTTCAGAAATCAATATTTGGTGGAATAACCCTGATTTTCAATCACAGCTTTCATGCGTCATGGCATGCTCTCCACCAGTCTTTCACATTGATGTTGAGTGACTTTATGTCACTCCTGGCGCAAAAAAGTCAAGCAGCTTGGCTTTGTTTGATGCTTTGTGACCATCCATCTTCCTTTTGATCACATCCCAGAGCTTTTCAATGGGGTTCAGGTCTGGAGATTGGGCAGACCATGACAGGGTCTTGATCTGGTGGTCCTCCATCCACACCTTGATTGACCTGACTGTGTGGCATGGAGCATTGTCCTGTTGGAAAAAAAATAATCTTCAGAGTTGGGGAACATTGTCTGAGCAGAAGGAAGCAAGTTTTCTTCCAGGACAACCTTGTATGTGGCTTGATTCATGCGTTCTTCACAAAGACAAATCTGCCCGATTCCAGCCTTGCTGAAGCACCCCCAGATCATCACCGATCCTCCACCAAATTTCACAGTGGGTGCGAGACACTGTGGCTGTAGGCCTCTCCAGGTCTCGCACCCACTGTAAAATTTGGTGGAGGATCTCCAGGTCTCGCACCACCCACTGTGGAATTTGGTGGAGGATCAGTGATGAACTGGGGGTGCTTCAGCCTTATTCTAAAATTGATTAAATGCACTTTTTTCCTCAATCTGCACACAATACCCCATAATGACGAAGCGAAAAATGTTTTTTCATACATTTTTGCAAATGTAAGTCCACCTGTGGTAAATTCAATTGATTGGACATGATTTGGAAAGGCACACACCTGTCTATATAAGGTCCAACAGTTGACAGTGCATGTCAGAGCAAAAACCAAGCCATGAGGTCGGAAGAATTGTCCGTAGAGCTCAGAGACAGGATTGTGTCAAGGCATAGATCTGGGGAAGGGTTCCAAAAATGTTCTGTGGCATTGAAGGTCCCCAAGAACACAGTGGCCTCCATCATTCATAAATGGAAGAAGTTTGGAACCACAAAGACATTTCCTAGAGCTGCCCGCCCGGCCAAACTCAGCAAATGGTGGAGAAGGGCCTTGGTCAAGGAGATGACCAAGAACCCAATGGTAACTCTGACAGAGCTCCAGAGTTCCTCTGTGGAGATGGGAGAACCTTCCAGAAGGACAATCATCTCTGCAGCACTCCACCAATCAGGGCTTTATGGTAGGGTGGTCAGACAGAAGGCACTCATCAGTAAAAGGCACATGACAGCCCTCTTGGAGTTTGCCAAAAGGCACCTAAAGACTCTCAGACCATGAGAAAGAAGATTATCTGGTCTGATGAAACAAAGATTGAACTATTTGTCCTGAATGCCAAGCGTCACGTCTGGAGTAAACCTGGCACCATCCCTACGGTGAAGCATGGTGGTGGGAGCATCATGCTTTAGGGATGTTTTTTCAGTGGCAGGGACTGAGAAACTAGTCAGGATCGAGGGAAAGATGAACGGAGTAAAGTACAGAGATCCTTGATCAAAACCTGCTCCATATCGCTCAGGACCTCACACTGGGACAAAGGTTCACCTTCCAATAGTACAGCGACCCTAAGCAAACTTCCAAGACAATGCAGGAGTGGCTTCGGGACAAGTCTCTGAATGTCCTTGAGTGTCCCAGCCAGAGCCCGGACTTGAACCCGGTCGAACATCTCTGGAGAGACCTGAAAAGAGCTGTGCAGTGACGCTCCCCATCCAACCTGACAGAGCTTGAGAGGATCTGCAGAGAGGAATGGGAGAACTTCCCAAATACAGGTGTGCCAAGGTTGTGGCATTATACCCAAGATGACTTAAGGCTGCCAAGGGTGCAGACCCTTTACAAAGTACTGAGTAAAGGGTCTGCATAACAATGTAAATGTAATATTTCAGTTTTAACACATTTTCAAACATTTCTAAAAAACTATTTTTGCTTTGTCATTATTTTGTGTAGATTGATGAGGGGGAAAAAACAATTGAATACATTTTAGAATAAGGCTGTAATGTAACAAAATGTGGATTAAGTCAATGGGTCTGAATACTTTTCAAATGCACTGTATATCTTAATTTGGAAAATGTTCTCTGACTTTTTTAAACTTTTAAAATATGGAGTAAGTTGTGTAGATAGATCTGTAGGGGTAACACATCAAATTCATTTTAAGGCAGAAAAATGTGAGAGAAAAAAGTTCAAGTGGGTGTAGACTTTTTATAGGCACCGTACTCAAATGAATTGCCATAAAAAAAATGTAACCATTATTTTACCAGGTAAATGAACAGAACACATTCTCATTTACAGCAATGACCTGGGGAATAGTTACAGGGGAGAGGAAAGGGGAGGAATGAGCCAATTGTAAACTGGAGATGATTAGGTGGCCATGATGGTATGAAGGCCAGATTGGGAATTTAGCCAAGACACCAGGGTTAACACCCCTACTCTTACGATAAGTGCCATGGGATCTTTACTGACCAAGAGAGTCAGGACAGCTGTTTAATGTCCCATCCGAAAGACAGCACCCTACACAGGGCAATGTCTCCAATAACTGCCCTGGGATATTGGGATAATTTTTTAGACCAGAGTAAAGGGTTCCTCCTACTGGCCCTCCAACACCACTTCCAGCAGCATCTGGTCTCCCATCCAGGGACTGACTAGGACCAACCCTGCTAAACTAGCTTCAGAAGCAAGCCAGTTAGACAAAAGTTAGAGGTTTTGATGATTACACAAATAGAATACAACTCAAACCAAGTGTTTTCACTTTAAACAAAAATGTTACCCCTTTTCAGCCACAAATAGAAACGTCTTACTTGCTTGTATCAATTTGTCTGGGTTTACATTAGACGCATATTATTCAGACCAATACAATGAGGTGTAGAGATATTGAGATGGATTTGGGGCCTGTTATTTTACGGGCGATGGATGGAATTAGTATGGCTCTTGCTATTTTCTTAGTAGTACGGGATTGGGTAGGAGGATTTACAGTATGTAAACCTTTTTCAACCACACACTTCGGCACGGTAGGTGGCGGCATGCATCTTTCACGTTGTTTTGCCGACCGCCAGTAATACCAAAGAAGAAGGTTCAAGCAGGCCGGAAATCACAACAAATTGAGCGCTGAGTTGTTCGTTGAACACTCAAATTCAAATAGCTACATGGTAGCTTGCATTTGTTATCACCAACTGCAGACTGTAAGTAATAATAAAAAAGTAAATGTGCATGAAATCACTGCGGTAGCAAGTAGCTGTAATTGATAGAAAAGGGCCAATTTAACAGTGAAATATGTATCGTGGTCGGCCTCTTCCACCTCGAGGAGGGTACCCGCAGCAGTGCGAGGGCCGTGGTCCTACTCCTGTCCGGCCTTATCCTGGGCCACCGTTTAGAGAAGAAAGAGGCAGGCCCAGACCTCCTTTTCAGGGTTACCATGACGGGCCTCCAGACCCGTACAGGCGTTCTCCACCGCTCAGGAGGTATCCTTCTCCCGGTTCAGTAAGTCAATATTGGGGCAGCGGCCCTCCCCCAAGAGAAGTAAGTGCAATAATCAAGTGCGGGATACTGTCTAGCCGACTAGTCTGCCACTTGCTAATTACATTGGTAAATGTAGCTTTAAAAAAAAAATCGTGCATGTTGTCTGTTTGCATAGCGCATTGGTTAGCTAGCTAACTAGGCTAGTTATCATGACTATTTGTCACTGTTTATTGTTAACCAGCTACAAGCGCAGGTGCAATTTTAATTTACAGTGAAACTGGAAGTTGCCCTGTCCCTTGCATTGGCTCCTATTTCCTTTTCACTGGAGCAATGCATTAATTTGCCGAAATGCTGTGTCTAATAACTTCAAAATCCTGTCAAACTATTTATTGTAATGAAACTGATTACAGTTAAGGGATTTGATTACAAATCTGTTTCTGTCAATAGAGCTCTCATTCTTCTCCCCGTGGTGGCATCCCCACAGACCACAGCCTGGTAATCACTGTGGGCAATGAATTGACTGGACCACCTGGGGCAGGGCTACCCTCAAGAGACTACCCTCCTTACCTGCCAAAGAGGTCCAGTTACGATGGCCCTGACGACCGTGGCCCCAGGAGGCAGAGTCCCAGCAGAGGGAGAAGCCGACATCGTAGTCGCAGCCCGGGAATCAGGGGACGGAGCAAGAGCCGTCCTCGTAGTCGCAGCCCTACAATGGGGGGACAGAGTAAAAGCCGTGCCAGAACTCGCAGCCCTGCAATGGGGGGAAGGAATAAAAGCCGTGCCCGAAGTCGCAGCCCTGCATTGGGGGGACGGAGTAAAAGCCGTGCCCGAAGTCGCAGCCCTGCATTGGGGGGACGGAGTAAAAGCCATGTCCGAAGTCGCAGCCCTGCAATGGTAGGACGGAGCAAAAGCTATGCCCGAAGCCGCAGCCCTGAATTGGGGGGACAGAGTAAAAGCCGGGCCCGAAGCCGCAGCCCTGAAATGGGGGGACGGAGCAAGAGCCGTCCGCCAAGCAGGTCCCGAAGCAGGAGCGGGAGTCGTGGCCAGAGCTATGGACAGACCCGCAGTATAAGCAGAGGAAAGAGTGTTGGTCCACACAAGAGTAGAAGCCGCAGTGTCAGTACCAGCATTAGCTGTAGTAGCAGTAGCAGCAGTAGCAGGAGCAGCAAGGGAGGCGGTAATAAGATAAAGAAGATGAGCAGGTTCAAGGAGCTGGAGTTGGCCCGTCACCACAAAGAGATGGAAGACATGAACATGCCCACAAAGTCCATCCTGAAGAGGCGCATGGACTCTGAGACTGACTCCCCCCCATTTGTGCAGGTAGGGGACATATGCCATTTTATTGTGTGTTTAATTAATTATGTAGTATATAGCTGTGTCGTGTATTACCGATCTTCATACTCATTCTAACCCTGTCATCCCACAGTTACCTTTTTTCTTTTATCTAAATGATTATCATGATTAATTTGTTCAACATATATTGTTCTTTCGTTTTTTGTTTTGCAGAACAGTGATTCTCCAAGAGTTACCCCTGGTGCTGAGGCAGAGCGTCTCCTCTCAGCTATGAAAGGCATGGACCCTAACATGTTGGCCACCATGCTGGGAGAACTGAGAGATGATCCACGCATGGCCCAGGGCAGACTTGATCCCAGTGGGATTGCAGGGATCCTTGGCTTGTTGGGAGGTGCATCTGCACCGCAAGAGGAGAAAAGGAAGAGGGTACCAGACATTGATGATGAGGAGAAGTTCCTTTATGGCGATGAAGATGATCTAGAGAAGGGCAGGTCTCAGACTCCAGCAGGAGTTCCCCGTCAACAACACAGTCTGTCAGAGCTCTATGGTGATATTATGAGTGAGCCGGCAAGCTATGGCGCCTCACAGCACCTAGAGGCCCATCCTGGTATTGTCGATCAGAGAAGCTCTCGTCAGCAACAGGTGAACATGAGGTATCAGCATCAAAGTAGGTCCTCTGCCACCCCTGACCATAATATCAAGGTTGAAGAGCCTAATGACTACCCACTAGGAACAGGATCACTGGAAGGGAAGGAGAAGCAAGACGTGGAGGAGTACGAGAAGATCCAGGACCTCCTCAAAACCATTGGGCTGGATCTGGGGGTGACGGAGATCAGCAAGATGGCTGCCAGGACTCAGGAGCGTCTGCATGGAAAGAGGCCCCCTCCGAAACCCCCTTCCCCTTGTCCTGGGAGGAGGCGGGGTCACCGTGACTCTTCAAGAAGCTCAGGCAGGAGCAGGGGCATGCATAATAGCCACAGTGGGAGCAGCTCCAGCAGTGGTAGCAGTCATAGCGAAAGCAACAGCCCGAGTCGTAGCAGGAGCCTGAGCAGCAGCCTTGATAACAGAAGGAGCCAGAAGAAGTCACCCCCATCTGACAGACGCAGCACCCATGGGAAGACTCGAGGCAGCGGAGAGGTGAAGACTGAAACTACTCCAGTGACACCCACCCACCCTTCTATCTCCATATCTGCCTACGCCCAAGCCCAGACACATGGTCTGGTACCACCCAACTATCCACCTCATGGCTTTGGGCAGTATGGGAACTGGCCGTACATGCCCCAACAGTGGCCGATGTACCCACCTCCATCTATGGGTATGCTTCCTCAATCTCCCATTGAAGATTTTCCGAAAGCCCCGCCGTTTGACAGACCATACTTGAACGTCATCCAGCCAGAGTTACACCAGGGGGGTGAAAGACAAGGTGAGAACAAACCATTGAATAAGTGGATGTTTAATTACTTGTTCATTCCTCTTCAATAAATACATTTGGTTGGTGATCAATGAAACTGCAGCACGTACGGTGCTTTCGGAAAGTATTCAGACCCCTTCTCTTTCCCCACATTTTGTTATGTTACAGCCTTATTCTAAAATGGATTAAATCAAAGCATGTTCCTCATCAATCTACACACAATACACCATAATAACAAAGCAAAAACAGTTTTTTAAACATGTTTTCGTTCTCCCCAATTTTGTGGTAACCAATTGGTAGTTAGTCTTGTCCCATTGCTGAAACTCCCGTACGGACTCGGGAGAGGCGACGGTCTAGAGCCTTGCATCCTCTGAAACACAACCCAACCAAGCCGCACTGCTTCTTGACACAATGTCTTCTTAATCCGAAAGCCAGCCACACCATTGTGTCAGAGGAAACACTGTAGACCGTGTCAGTGTGCATTGCTCTCGGCTTGATGGGACAAGAACATCCCTGCTGGCCAAACACTCCCCTAACCCGGACGACGCTGGGCCAATTGTGCGCCACCCCATGGGTCACCCGGTCGCAGCCGGCTGCGACAGAGCCTGGACTCGAACCAGGATCTCTAGTGGCACAGCTAGCACTGCGATGCAGTGACTTAGAACCTCTGCGCCACTCGGGAGGCCCCTTTTTAGACAGATGTATTGAAAATAAAAACAGAACTACCTTATTGTCATAACTATTCAGACCCTTTGCTACAATACTTTGTGTCCATTGAGTCCACCTGTGGTAAATTGAATTGATTGGATATGATTTGGAAAGGTACACACCTGTCCAGATAAGATCCCATAGTTGACAGTGCATGTCAGAGCAAAAACCAAGCCACGAGGTCGAAGAAATTGTCCGTAGAGCTCCTAGACAGGATTGTGTCGAGGCACAGATCTGGGGAAGGGTACCAAAATATTTCTTCAGCATTTAAGGTCCCCAAGAACACAGTGGCCTCCATCATTCATAAATGGAAGAAGTTTGGAGCCACCAAGACTCTTCCTAGAGCTGGCCAAACTGGGCAATCGAGGAAGAAGGGTCTTGGTCAGGGAGGTGACCAAGAACTCGATGGTTACTCTGACCAAGCTCCAGAGTTCCTCTGTGGATATAGGAGAACCTTCCAGAAAGACAACCATCTCTGCAGCATTCCACCAATCAGGCCTTTATGGTAGTGGCACATGAGAGCCCGCTAGGAGTTTGCCAAAAGGCACCTAAAGGACTCTCAGACCATGAGAAACATGATTCTTTGGTCTGATGAAGATTGAACTCTTTAGCCTGAATATCAAGTGTCACGTCTGGAGGAAACCTGGAACCATCCCTACTGTAAAGCATGGTGGTGGCAGAAGCATGCTGTGGGGGATGTTTTTCAACTGCAGGGACTGGGAGACTAGTCAGGATCAAGGGAAAGATGAACGGAGCAAGGTATAGAGAGATCCTTGATGGAAACCTGCTCCAGAGTGCTCAGTACCTCAGACTGGGGTGAAGGTTCACCTTCCAACAGGACAACGATCCTAAGCACACAGCCAAGACAATGCAGGAGTGGCTTCGGGACAAGTCTGAATGTCCTTGAGTGGCCCAGCCAAAGCTCAGACTTGAACCTGATCGAACACAAGCATTTCACTACACTCACATTAACATCTGCTAACCATGTATATGTGACAAATACATTTGATTTGATTTGACATCTCTGGAGAGACTTGAAAATAACTTTGCAGCAACACTCCCCATCCAACCTGACAGAGCTTGAGAGGATCTGCAGAGAAGAATGGGAGAAACTCTCCAAATACAGGTGTGCCAAGCTTGTAGCGTCATAACCAGGAAGACTCAAGGCTGTAATCGCTGCCAAAGGTGCTTCAACAAAGTACTGAGTAGAGGGTCTGAATACTTATGTGAATGTGATATTTAATTTACATTTTTTTATTTTAATACATTTGCAAAAAAGTTCTAAACCTGTTTTTGCTTTGTCATAATGGGGGAATTTGTCAATTTGATGAGAAAATAAGTAATCTTAGAATAAGGCTGTAATGTAACAATGTAAAAAGTCAAGTGATCTGAAAATACTGTAAGCTGTAGTTTTAATGATGTAACTCCTGTCTAATTTTGCACATTATTCCTGTATAGCATCATCAAAGATGGCCGCTCAGGATAATGGCAAGGACAGGAGGGTTTTAGAAGAGAGAAATAATGAAAGCCAAAAACAAAAGGTGGAGTATTCAGCTATCCACTTAAATTCAAATGAAGCCTACAGTATTGTCATTTGATGCTGTTTTGGCATACACTAGTTCTCTAATGATTCACCTGCATTCTGTAGGTTCTTGAAGAACGTGAAAAACTGAGAAGAGACCGAGACATCCGCATGAAGAAGAAAGATTATCTCATGAAGGAACTGGAGAGATTGCGAAAACAGCAAGGTACTTCAATCATCTCAAAGCCTTTTCTATATTTGTTAATTACATTTAAAAATAAAAATGTATTCAGGAGGTTGTTGCACAGTTGGATACATTTTTCATTGTTGACTTTGTAGGGGAACTGCTGCGCAAAAAGCGGCGTGAAAAGGATGGCCATAAGGACCCGTTACTGTCAGAGATCAGTCGGCTGCAGGAAGAGGTCATGTCTCAGATTGCTGTGCTCCGCAACGAGCACGAGGTAGCAGAGAAGAAACGATGCGAGCTTGACAAAGTGGCTCTTATTCTCGGTCTACAACCAACTGACAAGCCCCGGCGAGAGGGTCGGGCTTCTGGAGA